>NW_027668929.1:122500-281701 GCF_964194185.1 Rhinolophus hipposideros | reverse complement strand
TAGGGTGTGGCTAATGGTGCGTCCAGGGTGATTTCGTAGGAAACGGGTTAGTGCTCTGGCTATCGGTAGGCAAAGTGTACTGGTCGGCGACGGGCAAGTGCTAGGCTTCGGACTAGAGTGAGCACTGGGCGTTGGTCTAGGGCCTGAGGTAGGGCTAGTGGGTGCGGTAAACATAGAGCTGGGGTAGGCAAACGGCAAGGGGTGGGTGTCGGGGTAAACCACGCAGTAGGCCTAGGACCAGGAGTGGGAGCTGTGGCTAGGGATAGGGATGGGGGTGGGCCTATGGGTAGGGGGAGCTGTAGGGCCAGGTGTAGGGGTAGGACCAGAGGTAGTGCTAGGCGTAGGCCTAGGGCTAGGGGTAGTGCTCAGGGTAACCTAACCGTAAACCTAACCCTAATCCTAACACTAACCCTAACCCTAACACCAACCCTAACCCTAACCCTAACCTTAACCCTAAACCTAACACCAACCCTAACCCTAACCCAAGCCCTAACCCTAACACCAACCCTAACCCTAACACTAACCCTAAACCCTAAACCTAACCCTAACCCTAACCCTAACCCTAACCCTAAACCGAACACCAACCCTAACCCTAACCCTAATCCTAACCCTAACCCTAACCCTAACCCTAAACCTAATACCAACCCTAACCCTAACCTTAACCCTAATTCTAACAAGGGCAAGGTGTACTGGTCAGCGACGGGCAAGTCTAGGCCTCGGACTAGAGGGAGCCATGGGCGTTGGTCTAGGGCCCGAGCCTGGGCTAGTGGGAGCGGTAGGCATAGCGCTGGGGTAGGCATAGGGCAAGGGGAGTGTGTCAGGGTAAACCTCGGAGTAGGCCTAGTGCCAGGAGTTGGAGCTGTGGCTAAAGGTAGGGATGGGGGTGGGCCTATAAGTAGGGGGAGCTGTAGGGCCAGGGGAAGCGGTAGGACCAGAGGTAGTGCTAGGCGTTAGCTAGGGCGAGGGGTAGTGCTCTGGGTAGGGTTAGGTGAAGGGCTTGTGGTTGGCTGATGCCCACGGGCAGTGTTAGTCTTAGGGCTCTTGTTAGGCCTAGGACTAGTGGTAGTGGTAGGGGTTGGCCGAGGGCTAGGGGTAGGTGTCACTGGAGGGCTCCGGGTAGTCCTAGGACTCAAAACGGGTGTAGGGCTGGATTAGGGTGTGGTAAGGGTGGGTCCAGGGTGATTTCGTAGGACACGGGTTAGTGCTCTGAGTAACGGTAGGGCAAGGTGTACTGGTCGGCGTCGGGCAGGTGGTAGGCCTCGGACTAGAGGGAGCACTGGGCGTTGGTCTAGGGCCCGACCTAGGGCTAGTGAAAGCGTTAGGCGTAGCACTGGGGTAGGCATAGGGCAAAGGGTGGGTGTCGGGGTAAACCTCGGAGTAGGCTTTGGGCCAGGAGTTGGAGTTGTGGCTAGGGGTAGGGATGGGGGTGGGCCTATTTGTAGGGGGAGCTGTAGGGCCGGGGGTAGGGGTAGGACCAGAGGTAGTGCTAGGCGTAGGCCTAGGGCGAGGGGTAGTGCTCGGGGTAGGGTTAGGTGAAGGGCTAGTGGTTGGCAGAGGCCCACGGGCAGTGTTAGGGTTAGGGCTCATGTTAGGCCTAGGACTAGTGGTAGTGGTAGGGGTTGGCCGAGGACTAGGGGTAGGTGTCACGAAATGGCTCCGGGTAGTCCTAGGACTCGGAACAGGTGTAGGGCTGTATTAGGGTGTGGTAAGGGTGGGTCCAGGGTGATTTCGTAGGACACGGGTTAGTGCTATGGCTAAAGGTAGGGCAAGGTGTACAGGTCGGCGTCGGGAAAGTGGTAGGCCTCGGACTAGAGGGAGCACTGGGCGTTGGTCTAGGGCCCGAGCTAGGGATAGTGGGAGGGTTAGGCGTATCACTGGGGTAGGCATAGGGCAAAGGGTGGATGTCGGGGTAAACCTCGGAGTAGGCTTTGGGCCAGAGGTTGGAGTTGTGGCTAGGGGTAGGGATGGGGGTGGGCCAATAATTAGGAGGAGCTGTAGGGCCAGGGGTAGGGGTAGGACCAGAGGTAGTGCTACGCGTAAGCCTAGGGCGAGGGGTAGTGCTCGGGGTAGGGTTAGGTGAAGGGCTAGTGGTTGGCAGAGCCCACGGGCAGTGTTAGGATAAGGGCTCATGTTAGGCCTAGGACTAGTGGTAGTGGTAGGGGATGGGCGAGGGCTAGGGGTAACTGTCACGGGAGGGCTCCGGGTAGTCCTAGGACTCCGGACGGATGTAGGGCTGGATTAGGGTGTGGCTCATAGTGGGTCCAGGGTGATTTCGTAGGACACGGGTTAGTGCTCTGGCTATCGGTAGGGCAAGGTGTACCGGTTGGAGACGGGCAAGTGCTAGGCTTCGGACTAGAGTGAGCACTGGGCGTTGGTCTAGGGCCCGAGGTAGGGCTAGTGGGAGCGGTAGGCGTAGCGCTGGGGTAGGCAAAGGGCAAGGGGTGTGTGTCGGGGTAAACCTCGGAGTAGGCCTAGGACCAGGAGTGGGAGCTGTGGCTACGGGTAGGGATGGGGGTGGGCCTATGGGTAGGGGGAGCTGTAGGGACAGGGGTAGGGGTAGGACCAGAGGTAGTGCTAGGCGTAGGCCTAGGGAGAGGGGTAGTGCTCGTGGTAGGGTTAGTTGAAGGGCTAGTGGTTGGAAGAGGCCCACGGGCAATGTTAGGGTTAGGGCTCATGTTAAGTCTAGGACTAGTGGTAGTGGTAGGTGTTTGCCGAGGGCTAGGGGTAGGTGTCACGGGAGGGCTCCGGGTAGTCCTAGGACTCAGAACAGGTGTAGGGCTGGATTAGGGTGTGGCTAATGGTGGGTCCAGGGTGATTTCGTAGGACAAGGGTTAGTGATCTGGCTATTGGTAGGGCAAGGTGTACTGGTCGGTGACGGGCAAGTGCTAGGCTTCGGACTAGAGTGAGCACTGGGCGTTGGTCTAGGGCCCGAGGTAGGGCTAGTGGGAGCGGTAGGCGTAGCGCTGTGGTAGGCAAAGGGTAAGGGGTGGGTGTCGGGGTAAACCTCGGAGTAGGCCTAGGACCAGGAATGGGAGCTGTGTCTAGGGGTAGGGATGGGGTTGGGCCTATGGGTAGGGGGAGCTGTAGGGCCAAGGGTAGGGGTAGGACCAGAGGTAGTGCCAAGAGTAGGCCTAGGGCGAGGGGTAGTGCTCGGGGTAACCTAACCCTAACCCTAACCCTAACCCTAAACCTAACCCTAACCCTAACACCAACCCTAACCCTAACCCTAACCCTAAACCTAACACCAACCCTTACCCTAATTCTAACCTTAACCCTAACAAGGGCAAGGTGTACTGGTCAGCGACATGCAAGTTGTAGGCCTCGGACTAGAGGGAGCCATGGGCGTTGGTCTAGGGCCCGAGCTAGGGCTAGTGGGAGCGGTAGGCGTAGCGCTGGGGTAGGCATAGGGCAAGGGGTGGGTGTCGAGGTAAACCTCGGAGTAGGCCTAGTGCCAGGAGTGGGAGCTGTGGCTAGGGGTAGGGGTGGGGGTGGGCCTATGGGTAGGGGGAGCTGTAGGGCCAGGGGTAGGGGTAGGACCAGAGGTAGTGCTAGGCGTAGGCCTAGGGCGAGGGGTGTGCTCGGGTAGGGTTAGTTGAAGGGCTAGTGGTTGGCAGAGGCCCACGGGCAGTGTTAGGGTTAGGGCTCATGTTAAGCCTAGGACTAGTGGTAGTGGTAGGGATTGGCCGAGGGCTAGGGGTAGGTGTCACGGGAGGGCTTCGTGTAGTTCTAGGACTCGGAACAGGTGTAGGGCTGGATTAGGGTTGGTAAGGGTGGGTCCAGGGTGATTTCGTAGGACACGGGTTACTGCTCTGGCTAACGGTAGAACAAGGTGTACTGGTAGGCGACGGGCAAGTGCTAGGCCTCAGACTAGATGAGCACGGGCGTTGGTCTAGGGCCCGAGCTAGGGCTAGTGGGAGCAATAGGCGTAGCGCTGGGGTAGGCATAGGGCAAGGGGTGGGTGTCGGGGTAAACCTCGGGGTAGGCCTAGTGCCAGGAGTTGGAGCTGTGGCTAGGGGTAGGGATTTGGGTGGGCCTTTGGTTAGGGGGAGCTGTAGGGCCAGGGGTAGCGGTAGGACCAGAGGTAGTGCTAGGCGTAGGCCTAAGGCGAGGGGTAGTGCTCTGGGTAATGATGGTGAAGGGCTAGTGGTTGGCTGAGGCCCACGGGCAGTGTTAGTCTTAGGGCTCATGTTAGGCCTAGGACTATTGGTAGTGGTAGGGGTTAGCCGAGGGCTAGGGGTAGGTGTCACGGGAGGGCTCCGGGTAGTCCTAGGACTCAAAACGGGTGTAGGTCTGGATTAGGGTGTGGTAAGGGTGGGTCCAGGGTGATTTCGTATTACACGGGTTAGTGCTCTGGCTATCGGTAGGCAAGGGGTACTGGTCGGCGACGGGCAAGTGCTAGGCTTCGGACTAGAGTGAGCACTGGGCGTTGGTCTAGGGCCCGAGGTAGGGCTAATGGGAGCGGTAGGCATCGCGCTGGGGTAGGCAAAGGGCAAGGGGTGGGTGTCGGGGTAAACCTCTGAGTAGGCCTAGGACCAGGAGTGAAAGCTGTGGCTAGGGGTAGGGACGGGGGTGGGTCTATGGGTAGGGGGAGCTGTAGGGACAGGGGTAGGGGTAGGACTAGAGGTAGTGCTACGCGTAGGCTTAGGGCGAGGGGTAGTGCTCGGGGTAACCTAACCCTAACCCTAACCCTAACACTAACCCTAACTTTAACCCTAACCCTAACACCAACCCTAACCCTAACCCTAACCCTAACCCTTTACCTAACACCAACCCTAACCCTAACCCTAACCCTAACCCTATACCTAACACCAACCCTAACCCTAACCCTAACCCTAACCCTATACCTAACACCAACCCTAACCCTAACCCTAACCCTAACCGTAACACCAACCCTAACACTAACCCTAACCCTATACCTAACACCAACCCTAACCCTAACCCTAACCCTAACCCTAACACTGACCCTAACACCAACCCTAACCCTAACCCTAACACTAACCCTATACCTAACACCAACCATAACCCTAACCCTAACCCAAACCCTAACACCAACCCTAACAAGGGCAAGGTGTACTGGTCAGCGACGGGCAAGTTGTAGGCCTCGGACTAGAGAAAGCCATGGGCGTTGGTCTAGGGCCCGAGCTAGGGCTAGTGGGAACGGTAGGCGTAGCGCTGGGGAAGGGATAGGGCAAGGGGTGGGTGTCGAGGTAAACCTCGGAGTAGGCCTAGTGCCAGGCGTGGGAGCTGTGGCTAGGGGTAGGGGTGGGGGTGGGCCTATGGGTAGGGGGAGCTGTAGGGCCAGGGGTAGGGTTAGGACCAGAGGTAGTGCTAGGCGTAGGCCTAGACCCAGGGGTAGTGCTCAGAGTAGGGTTAGTTGAAGGGCTAGTGGTTGGCAGAGGACCACGGGCAGTGTTAGGGTTAGGTCTATGTTAAGCCTAGGACTAGTGGTAGTGGTAGGGATTGGCCGAGGGCTAGGGGTAGGTGTCACCGGAGGGCTCCGTTGAGTTCTAGGACTCGGAACAGGTGTAGGGCTGGATTAGGGTTGGTAAGGGTGGGTCCCGGGTGATTTCGTAGGACACAGGTTACTGCTCTGGCTAACGGTAGGGCAAGGTGTACTGGTCGGCGATGGGGAAGTGCTAGGCCTCGGACTAGAAGAGCACTGGGCGTTGGTCTAGGGACCGAGCTAGGGCTTGTTGGAGCGATTGGCGTAGCGCTGGGGTAGGCATAGGGCAAGGGGTGGGTGTTGGGGTAAACCTCGGAGTAGGCCTATTGCCAGGAGTTGGAGCTGTGGCTAGGGGTAGGGATTTGGGTGGGCCTATGGGTAGGGGGAGCTGTAGGGCCAGGGGTAGCGGTAGGACCAGAGGTAGTGCTAGGCGTTATCCTAGGGCGAGGGGTAGTGCTCTGGATAGGGTTAGGTGAAGGGCTAGTGGTTGGCAGAGGCCCACGTGCAGTGTTAGTCTTAGGGCTCATGTTAGGCCTAGGACTAGTGGTAGTGGTAGGGGTTGGCCGAGGGCTAGGGGTAGGTGTCACGGGAGAGCTCCGGGTAGTCCTAGGACTCGGAACGGGTGTAGGGCTGGATTAGGGTGTGGTAAGGGTGGGTCCAGGGTGATTTCGTAGGACACGGGTTAGTGCTCTGACTAACGGTAGGGCAAAGTGTACTGGTCGGCGTCGGGCAAGTGGTAGGCCTCGGACTAGAGGGAGCACTGGGCGTTGGTCTAGGTCCCGAGGTAGGGCTAGTGGGAGCGGTAGGCGTAGCACTGTGGTAGGCAAAGGGCAAGGGGTGGGTGTCGGGGTAAACCTCGGAGTAGGCCTAGGACCAGAAGTGGGAGCTGTGGCTAGGGGTAGGGATGGGGGTGGGCCTATGGGTAGGGGGAGCTGTAGGGCCAGGGGGAGGGGTAGGACCAGAGGTAGTGCCAGGCGTAGGCCTAGGGCGAGGGGTAGTGCTCGGGGTAACCTAACCCTAACCCTAACCCTAACCCTAACCCTAACCCTAACACCAAACCTAACCCTAACACTAACCCTAACCCTAACCCTAAACCTAACACCAACCCTAACCCTAATCCTAACCCTAACCCTAACCCTAACCCTAACCCTAACACCAACCCTAACCCTAACCCTAACACTAACACTAACCCTAAACCTAACACCAACCCTAACCCTAACCCTAACCCTTACCCTAACACCAACACTAAACCTAACCCTAACCCTAAACCCTAACCCTAACCCTAACCCTAACCCTAACCCTAACCCTAACAAGGGCAAGGTGTACTGGTCAGCGACGGGCAAGTTCTAGGCTTCGGACGAGAGGGAGACATGGGCGTTGGTCTAGGGCCCGAGCTAGGGCTAGTGGAAACGGTAGGCGTAGCACTGGGGTAGGCATAGGGCAAAGGGTGGGTGTCGGGGTAAACCTCGGAGTAGGCTTTGAGCCAGGAGTTGGAGTTGTGGCTAGGGGTAGGAATGGGGGTGGGCACATGTGTAGGGGGAGCTGTAGGGCCAGGGGTAGGGGTAGAACCAGAGGTAGTGCTAGACGTAGGCCTAGGGCGAGGGGTAGTGCTAGGGGTAACCTAACCCTAACCCTAACCCTAACCCTAACCCTAACCCTAACCCTAACCCTAACACCAACCCTAACCCTAACACCAACCCTAACACTAACCCTAACCCTAACCTTAACACCAACCCTAACCCTAACCCTAACCCTAAACCCTAACCCTAACCCTAACCCTAAACCTAACCCTAACCCTAACCCTAACCCTAACCCTAACCCTAACAAGGCCAAGGTGTACTGGGCAGCGACGGGCAAGTTCCAGGCCTCGGACTAGAGGGAGCCATGGGCGTTGGTCTAGGGCCCGAGCTAGGGCTAGTGGGAGCGGTAGGCGTAGCGCTGGGGGAGGCATAGGGCAAGGGGTCGGTGTCGAGGTAAACCTCGGAGTAGGCCTAGGGCCAAAAGTGGGAGCTGTGGCTAGGAATAGGGATGGGCGTGGGCCCATGGGTAGGGGGGGCTGTAGGGACAGTGGTAGCGGTAGGACCAGAGGTAGTGCTAGGCGTAGGCCTAGGGCGAGGGGTAGTGCTCTGGGTAGGGTTAGGTGAAGGGCTATTGGTTGGCAGAGGCCCACGGGCAGTGTTAGTCTTAGGGCTCATGTTAGGCCTAGGACTAGTGGTAGTGGTAGGGGTTGGCCGAGGGCTAGGGGTAGGTGTCACGGGAGGGCTCCGGGTAGTCCTAGGACTCGGAACAGGTGTAGGGCTGGATTAGGGTGTGGTAAGGGTGGGTCCAGGGTGATTTCGTAGGACACGGGTTAGTGCTCTGGCTATCGGTAGGCAAGGTGTACTGGTCGGCGACGGGCAAGTGCTAGGCTTCGGACTAGAGTGAGCACTGGGCGTTGGTCTAGGGCCCGAGGTATGGCTAGTGGGAGCGGTAGGCATAGAGCGTGGGTACGCAAAGGGTAAGGGGTGGGTGTCGGGGTAAACCTCGGAGTAGGCCTAGGACCAGGAGTGAAAGCTGTGGCTAGGGGTAGGGAGGGGTGTGGGCCTATGGGTAGGGGGAGCTGTACTGCCAGGGGTAGGGGTAGGACCAGAGGTAGTGCTAGGCGTATGCCTAGGGAGAGGGTTAGTGCTCGGGGTAACCTAACCGTAACCCTAACCCTAACCCTAACCCTAACCCTAACACCAACCCTAACCCTAACCCTAACCCTAAACCTAACACCAACCCTTACCCTAATTCTAACCTTAACCCTAACAAGGGCAAGGTGTACTGGTCAGCGACATGCAAGTTGTAGGCCTCGGACTAGAGGGAGCCATGGGCGTTGGTCTAGGGCCCGAGCTAGGGCTAGTGGGAGCGGTAGGCGTAGCGCTGGAGTAGGCATAGGGCAAGGGGTGGGTGTCGAGGTAAACCTCGGAGTAGGCCTAGTGCCAGGAGTGGGAGCTGTGGCTAGGGGTAGGGGTGGGGGGGGGCCTATGGGTAGGGGGAGCTGTAGGGCCAGGGGTAGGGGTAGGACCAGAGGTAGTGCTAGGCGTAGGCCTAGGGCGAGGGGTGTGCTCGGGTAGGGTTAGTTGAAGGGCTAGTGGTTGGCAGAGGCCCACGGGCAGTGTTAGGGTTAGGGCTCATGTTAAGCCTAGGACTAGTGGTAGTGGTAGGGATTGGCCGAGGGCTAGGGGTAGGTGTCACGGGAGGGCTTCGTGTAGTTCTAGGACTCGGAACAGGTGTAGGGCTGGATTAGGGTTGGTAAGGGTGGGTCCAGGGTGATTTCGTAGGACACGGGTTACTGCTCTGGCTAACGGTAGAACAAATTGTACTGGTCGGCGACGGGCAAGTGCTAGGCCTCAGACTAGATGAGCACTGGGCGTTGGTCTAGGGCCCGAGCTAGGGCTAGTGGGAGCAATAGGCGTAGCGCTGGGGTAGGCATAGGGCAAGGGGTGGGTGTCGGGGTAAACCTCGGGGTAGGCCTAGTGCCAGGAGTTGGAGCTGTGGCTAGGGGTAGGGATTTGGGTGGGCCTATGGTTAGGGGGAGCTGTAGGGCCAGGGGTAGCGGTAGGAACAGAGGTAGTGCTAGGCGTAGGCCTAAGGCGAGGGGTAGTGCTCTGGGTAGGGTTAGTTGAAGCACTAGTGGTTGGCAGAGGCCCACGGGCAGTGTTAGGGTTAGGGCTCTTGTTAAGCCTAGGACTAGTGGTAGTGGTAGGGGTTGGCCGAGGGCTAGGGGTAGGTGTCACGGGAGGGCTTTGGGTAGTCCTAGGACTCGGAACAGTTTTAGGGCTGGATTAGGGTGTGGTAAGGGTGAGTCTAGGGTGATTTCGTAGGACACGGGTTACTGCACTGGCTAACGGTAGGGCAAGGTGTACTGGTCGACCTCGAGCAATTGGTAGGCGTCTGACTAGATGAGCACTTGGCGTTGGTCTAGGGCCCGAGCTAGGACTAGTGGGAGCAATAGGCGTAGCGCTGGGGTAGGCATAGGGCAAGGGGTGTGTGTCAAGGTAAACCTCGGAGTAGGCTTTGGCCCAGGAGTTGGAGTTGTGGCTAGGGGTAGGGATGGGGTGGGCCCATTGGTAGGGGGAGCTGTAGGGCCAGGGGTAGTGGTAGGACCAGAGGTAGTGCTAGGCGTAGGCCTAGGGCGAGGTGTAGTGCTCGGGGTAACCTAACCATAACCCTAACCCTAACCCTAACCCTAACACCAACCCTAACACTAAAACTAACCTAACACTAACCCTAACATTAACCCTAACCCTAACCCTAACCCTAACCCTATACCTAACACCAACCCTAACCCTAACCCTAACCCTAAACCCTAACCCTAATCCTAACCCTAAACCTAACCCTAACCCTAACCCTAACCCTAACAAGGGCAAGGTGTACTGTTCAGCGACGAGCAAGTTCTAGGCCTCGGACTAGAGGGAGCCATGGGCGTTGGCCTAGGGCCCGAGCTAGGGCTAGTGGGAGCGGTAGGCGTAGTGCTGGGGTAGGCATAGGGCAAGGGGTGGGTGTCGAGGTAAACCTCGGAGTAGGCCTAGGGCCAGGAGTGGGAGCTGTGGCTAGGGGTAGGGATGGGGGTGGGCCTATAAGTAGGGGGAGCTGTAGGGCCAGGGGTAGGGTTAGGACCAGAGGTAGTGCTAGGCGTATGCCTAGGGCGAGGGGTAGTGCTCGGGGTAACCTAACCGTAAACCTAACCCAAACCCTAACCCTAAAACTAACCCTAACCCTAACCCTAACCCTAACCCTAACACCAACCCTAACCCTAACCCTAACCCTAACCCTACCACTAAACCTAACACCAACCATAATCCTAACCCTAACTCTAACCCTAACAAGGGCAAGGTGTACTGGTCAGCATCGGGCAAGTTCTAGGCCTCGGACTAGAGGGAGCCATGGGCGTTGGTCTAGGGCCCGATCTAGGGCTAGTGGGAGCGGTAGGCGTAGCGCTGGGGTAGGCATAGGGCAAGGGGTGGGTGTCGGGGTAAACATCGGAGTAGGCCTAGTGCCAGGAGTTGGAGCTGTGGATAGGGGTAGGGATGCGCGTGGTCCCATGGGTAAGGGGGGCTGTAGGGACAGTGGTAGCGGTAGGACCAGAGGTAGTGCTAGGCGTAGGCCTAGGGCGAGGGGTAGTGCTCTGGGTAGGGTTAGGTGAAGGGCTATTGCTTGGCAGAGGCCCACGGGCAGTGTTAGTCTTAGGGCTCATGTTAGGCCTAGGACTAGTGGTAGTGGTAGGGGTTGGCCGAGGGCTAGGGGTAGATGTCACGGGAGGGCTCCGGGTAGTCCTAGGACTCGGAACGGGTGTAGGGCTGGATTAGGGTGTGGTAAGGGTGGGTCCAGGGTGATTTCGTAGGACACGGGTTAGTGCAATGGCTATCGGTAGGCAAGGTGTACTGGTCGGCGACGGGCAAGTGCTAGGCTTCGGACTAGAGTGAGCACTGTGCGTTGGTCTAGGGCCCGAGGTATGGCTAGTGGGAGCGGTAGGCATAGAGCGTGGGTAGGCAAAGGGCAAGGGGTGGGTGTCGGGGTAACCCTCGGAGTAGGCCTAGGACCAGGAGTGAAAGCTGTGGCTAGAAGTAGGGATGGGGGTGGGCCTATGTGTAGGGGGAGCTGTAGGGCCAGGGGTAGGGGTAAAACCAGAGGTAGTGCTAGGCGTATGCCTAAGGAGAGGGTTAGTGCTCAAGGTAACCTAACCGTAACCGTAACCCTAACCCTAACCCTAAACCTAACCCTAACCCTAAACCTAACACAAACCCTAACCCTAATTCTAACCCTAACCATAACAAGGGCAAGGTGTACTGGTCAGCGACGGGCAAGTTGTAGGTCTCGGACTAGAGGGAGCCATGGGCGTTGGTCTAGGGCCCGAGCTAGGGATAGTGGGAGCGGTAGGCGTAGCACTGGGGTAGGCATAGGGCAAGGGGTGGGTGTCGAGGTAAACCTCGGAGTAGGCCTAGTGCCAGGAATGGGAGCTGTGGCTAGGGGTAGGGGTGGGGGTGGGCCTATGGTTAGGGGGAGCTGTAGGGCCAGGGGTAGTGGTAGGACCAGAGGTAGTGCTAGGCGTAGGCCTAAGGCGAGGGGTAGTGCTCTGGGTAATGATAATGAAGGGCTAGTGGTTGGCTGAGGCCCACGGGCAGTGTTAGTCTTAGGGCTCATGTTAGGCCTAGGACTAGTGGTAGTGTTAGGGGTTGGCCGAGGGCTAGGGGTAGGTGTCACGGGAGGGCTCCGGGTAGTCCTAGGACTCGGAACGGGTGTAGGGCTGGATTAGGGTGTGGTAAGGGTGGGTCCAGGGTGATTTCGTAGGACACGGGTTAGTGCACTGACTAACGGTAGGGCAAAGTGTACTGGTCGGCGTCGGGCAAGTGGTAGGCCTCGGACTAGAGGGAGCACTGGGCGTTGGTCTAGGTCCCTAGGTAGGGCTAGTGGGAGCGGTAGGCGTAGCACTGTGGTAGGCATAGGGCAAGGGGTGGGTGTCGGGGTAAACCTCGGAGTAGGCCTAGGACCAGAAGTGGGAGCTGTGGCTAGGGGTAGGAATGGGGGTGGGCCTATGGGTAGGGGGAGCTGTAGGGCCAGGGGGACGGGTAGGACCAGAGGTAGTGCCAGGCGTAGGCCTAGGGCGAGGGGTAGTGCTCGGGGTAACCTAACCCTAACCCTAACCCTAACCCTAACCCTAACCCTAACACCGAACCTAACCCTAACACTAACCCTAACCCTAACCCTAAACCTAACACCAACCCTAACCCTAATCCTAACCCTAACCCTAACCCTAACCCTAACACCAACCCTAACCCTAACCCTAACACTAACACTAACCCTAAACCTAACACCAACCCTAACCCTAACCCTAACCCTTACCCTAACACCAACCCTAAACCTAACCCTAACCCTAAACCCTAACCCTTACCCTAACCCTAACCCTAACCCTAACCCTAACAAGGGCAAGGTGTACTGGTCAGCGAGGGGCAAGTTCTAGGCTTCGGACGAGAGGGAGCCATGTGCGTTGGTCTAGGGCCCGAGCTAGGGCTAGTGGAAACGGTAGGCGTAGCGCTGGGGTAGGCATAGGGCAAGGGGTGGGTGTCGAGGTAAACCTCGGAGTAGGCCTAGGGCCAGGAGTGGGAGCTGTGGCTAGGGGTAGGGGTGGGGGTGGGCCTATGGGTAGGGGGAGCTGTTGGGCCAGGGGTAGTGGTAGGACCAGAGGTAGTGCTAGGCGTAGGCCTAGGGCGAGGGGTAGTGCTCGGGGTAGGGTTAGTTGAAGCACTAGTGGTTGGCAGAGGCCCACGGGCAGTGTTAGGGTTAGGGCTCTTGTTAAGCCTAGGACTAGTGGTAGTGGTAGGGGTTGGCCGAGGGCAAGGGGTAGGTGTCACGGGAGGGCTTTGGGTAGTCCTAGGACTCGGAACAGGTTTAGGGCTGGATTAGGGTGTGGTAAGGGTGAGTCTAGGGTGATTTCGTAGGACACGGGTTACTGCACTGACTAACGGTAGGGCAAGGTGTACTGGTCGGCCTCGAGCAAGTGGTAGGCGTCTGACTAGATGAGCACTTGGCGTTGGTCTAGGGCCAGAGCTAGGACTAGTGGGAGCAATAGGCGTAGCGCTGGGGTAGGCATAGGGCAAGGGGTGTGTGTCAAGGTAAACCTCGGAGTAGGCTTTGGCCCAGGAGTTGGAGTTGTGGCTAGGGGTAGGGATGGGGTGGGCCCATTGGTAGGGGGAGATGTAGGGCCAGGGGTAGCGGTAGGACCAGAGGTAGTGCTAGGCGTAGGCCTAGGGCGAGGTGTAGTGCTCGGGGTAACCTAACCCTAAGCCTAACCCTAACCCTAACCCTAACCCTAACACCAACCCTAACCCTAACACTAACCTAACACTAACCCTAACCCTAACCCTAACCCTAACCCTAACCATAAACCTAACCCTATACCTAACACCAACCCTAACCCTAACCCTAACCCTAAACCCTAACCCTAACCCTAACCCTAAACCTAACCTTAACCCTAACCTTAACCCTAACAAGGGCAAGGTGTACTGGTCAGCGACGGGCAAGTTCTAGGCCTCGGACTAGAGGGATCCATGGGCGTTGGCCTAGGGCCTGAACTAGGGCTAGTGGGAGCGGTAGGCGTAGTGCTGGGGTAGGCATAGGGCAAGGGGTGGGTGTCGAGGTAAACCTCGGAGTAGGCCTAGGGCCAGGAGTGGGAGCTGTGGCTAGGGGTAGGGATGGGGGTGGGCCTATAAGTAGGGGGAGCTGTAGGGCCAGGGGTAGGGTTAGGACCAGAGGTAGTGCTAGGCGTATGCCTAGGGCGAGGGGTAGTGCTCGGGGTAACCTAACCGTAACCCTAACCCTAACCCTAACCCTAACCCTAACCCTAAACCTAACAACAACCCTAACCCTAACCCTAACCCTAACCCTAACACTAAACCTAACACCAACCATAACCCTAACCCTAACTCTAACCCTAACAAGGGCAAGGTGTACTGGTCAGCATCGGGCAAGTTCTAGGCCTCGGACTAGAGGGAGCCATGGGCGTTGGTCTAGGGCCCGAGCTAGGGCTAGTGGGAGCGGTAGGCGTAGCGCTGGGGTAGGCATAGGGCAAGGGGTGGGTGTCGGGGTAAACATCGGAGTAGGCCTAGTGCCAGGAGTTGGAGCTGTGGCTAGGGGTAGGGATGGGCGTGGTCCCATGGGTAAGGGGGGCTGTAGGGACAGTGGTAGCGGTAGGACCAGAGGTAGTGCTAGGCGTAGGCCTAGGGCGAGGGGTAGTGCTCTGGGTAGGGTTAGGTGAAGGGCTATTGCTTGGCAGAGGCCCACGGGCAGTGTTAGTCTTAGGGCTCATGTTAGGCCTAGGACTAGTGGTAGTGGTAGGGGTTGGCCGAGGGCTAGGGGTAGGTGTCACGGGAGGGCTCCGGGTAGTCCTAGGACTCGGAACGGGTGTAGGGCTAAATTAGGGTGTGGTAAGGGTGGGTCCAGGGTGATTTCGTAGGACACGGGTTAGTGCTCTGGCTATCGGTAGGCAAGGTGTACTGGTCGGCGACGGGCAAGTGCTAGGCTTCGGAATAGAGTGAGCACTGGGCGTTGGTCTAGGGCCCGAGGTATGGCTAGTGAGCGGTAGGCATAGAGCGTGGGTAGGCAAAGGGCAAGGGGTGGGTGTCGGGGTAAACCTCGGAGTAGGCCTAGGACCAGGAGTGAAAGCTGTGGCTAGAAGTAGGGATGGGGGTGGGCCTATGTGTAGGGGGAGCTGTAGGGCCAGGGGTAGGGGTAAAACCAGAGGTAGTGTTAGGCGTATGCCTAGGGAGAGGGTTAGTGCTCAAGGTAACCTAACCGTAACCGTAACCCTAAACCTAACCCTAAACCTAACCCTAACCCTAACACCAACCCTAACCCTAACCCTAACCCTAAACCTAACACCAACCCTAACTCTAATCCTAACCCTAAACCTAACCCTAACCCTAACCCTAACCCTAACACCAACCCTAACCCTAACCCTAACACTAACACTAAACCTAAACCTAACACCAACCCTAACCCTAACCCTAACCCTTACCCTAACACCAACCCTAAACCTAACCCTAACCCTAAACCCTAACCCTAACCCTAACCCTAACCCTAACCCTAACAAGGGCAAGGTGTACTGGTCAGCGACGGGCAAGTTCTAGGCTTCGGACGAGAGGGAGCCATGGGCGTTGGTCTAGGGCCCGAGCTAGGGCTAGTGGAAACGGTAGGCGTAGCGCTGGGGTAGGCATAGGGCAAGGGGTGGGTGTCGAGGTAAACCTCGGAGTAGGCCTAGGGCCAGGAGTGGGAGCAGTGGCTAGGGGTAGGGGTGGGGGTGGGCCTATGGGTAGGGGGAGCTGTAGGGCCAGGGGTAGTGGTAGGACCAGAGGTAGTGCTAGGCGTAGGCCTAGGGCGAGGGGTAGTGCTCGGGGTAAGGTTAGTTGAAGCACTAGTGGTTGGCAGAGGCCCACGGGCAGTGTTAGGGTTAGGGCTCTTGTTAAGCCTAGGACTAGTGGTAGTGGTAGGGGTTGGCCGAGGGCTAGGGGTAGGTGTCACGGGAGGGCTTTGGGTAGTCCTAGGACTCGGAACAGGTTTAGGGCTGGATTAGGGTGTGGTAAGGGTGAGTCTAGGGTGATTTCGTAGGACACGGGTTACTGCACTGGCTAACGGTTGGGCAAGGTGTACTGGTCGGCCTCGAGCAAGTGGTAGGCGTCTGACTAGATGAGCACTTGGCGTTGGTCTAGGGCCCGAGCTAGGACTAGTGGGAGCAATAGGCGTAGCGCTGGGGTAGGCATAGGGCAAGGGGTGTGTGTCAAGGTAAACCTCGGAGTAGGCTTTGGCCCAGGAGTTGGAGTTGTGGCTAGGGGTAGGGATGGGGTGGGCCCATTGGTAGGGGGAGCTGTAGGGCCAGGGGTAGCGGTAGGACCAGAGGTAGTGCTAGGCGTAGGCCTAGGGCGAGGTGTAGTGCTCGGGGTAACCTAACCCTAACCCTAACCCTAACCCTAACCCTAACCCTAACCCTAACACCAACCCTAACCCTAACACTAACCTAACACTAACCCTAACCCTAACCCTAACCCTAACCCTAACCCTAACCCTATACCTAACACCAACCCTAACCCTAACCCTAACCCTAAACCCTAACCCTAACCCTAACCCTAAACCTAACCCTAACCCTAACACTAACCCTAACAAGGGCAAGGTGTACTGGTCAGCGACGGGCAAGTTCTAGGCCTCGGACTAGAGGGAGCCATGGGCGTTGGCCTAGGGCCCGAGCTAGGGCTAGTGGGAGCGGTAGGCGTAGTGCTGGGGTAGGCATAGGGCAAGGGGTGGGTGTCGAGGTAAACCTCGGAGTAGGCCTAGGGCCAGGAGTGGGAGCTGTGGCTAGGGGTAGGGATGGGGGTGGGCCTATAAGTAGGGGGAGCTGTAGGGTCAGGGGTAGGGTTAGGACCAGAGGTAGTGCTAGGCGTATGACTACGGCGAGGGGTAGTGCTCGGGGTAACATAACCGTAACCCTAACCCTAACCCTAACCCTAACCCTAACCCTAACCCTAACCCTAACACCAACCCTAACCCTAACCCTAACCCTAACACCAACCATAACCCTAACCCTAACTCTAACCCTAACAAGGGCAAGGTGTACTGGTCAGCATCGGGCAAGTTCTAGGCCTCGGACTAGAGGGAGCCATGGGCGTTGGTCTATGGCCCGAGCTAGGGCTAGTGGGAGCGGTAGGCGTAGGACTGGGGTAGGCATAGGGCAAGGGGTGGGTGTCGGGGTAAACATCGGAGTAGGCCTAGTGCCAGGAGTTGGAGCTGTGGCTAGGGGTAGGGATGGGCGTGGTCCCATGGGTAAGGGGGGCTGTAGGGACAGTGGTAGCGGTAGGACCAGACGTAGTGCTAGGCGTAGGCCTAGGGCGAGGGGTAGTGCTCTGGGTAGGGTTAGGTGAAGGGCTATTGCTTGGCAGAGGCCCACGGGCAGTGTTAGTCTTAGGGCTCATGTTAGGCCTAGGACTAGTGGTAGTGGTAGGGGTTGGCCGAGGGCTAGGGGTAGGTGTCACGGGAGGGCTCCGGGTAGTCCTAGGACTCGGAACGGGTGTAGGGCTGGATTAGGGTGTGGTAAGTGTGGGTCCAGGGTGATTTCGTAGGACACGGGTTAGTTCTCTGGCAAACGATAGGGCAAGGTGTACTGGTAGCGTCGAGCAAGTGGTAGGCCTCGGACTAGAGGGAGCACTGGGCATTGGTCTAGGGCCCGAGCTAGGGCTAGTGGGAGCGGTAGGCGTAGCACTGGGTAGGCATAGGGCAAGGGGTGGGTGTCGAGGTAAACCTCGGAGTAGGCCTAGTGCCAGGAGTGGGAGCTGTGGCTAGGGGTAGGGATCGGGGTGGGCCTATGGGTAGGGGGAGCTTTAGGGCCAGGGGTAGGGGTAGGACCAGAGGTAGTGCTAGGCGTAGGCCTAGGGCGAGTGGTAGTGCTCTGGGTAACCTAACCCTAACCCTTACCCTAACCCTAACCCTAATCCTAACACTAGCCCTAACCCTAACCCCTAACCCTAAAGTTAACCCTAACCCTAAACCTAACACCAACACTAACCCTAACCGTAACACCAACCCTAACCCTAACACTAACCCTAAACCCTAACCCTAACCCTAACACTAACCATAACCCTAACACCAACCCTAACACTAACCCTAACCATAAACCCAAACCCTAACCCTAACCCTTACCCTAACCCTAACCCTAAGCAGGGCAAGTGTACTGGTCAGCGACGGGCAAGTTCTAGGCCTCGGACTAGAGGGAGCCATGGGCGTTGGTGTAGGGCCCTAGCTAGGGCTAGTGGGAGCGGTAGGCGTAGCGCTGGGGTAGGCATAGGGTAAGGGGTGGGTGTCGAGGTAAACCTCGGAGTAGGCCTAGGGCTAGAAGTGGGAGCTGTGGCTAGGGGTAGGGATGGGGGTGGGCCTATGGGTAAGGGAGCTGTAGTGCCAGGGGTAGTGGTAGCACCAGTCGTAGTGCTAGGAGTAGGCCTAGGGCGAGGGGTAGTGCTCGGGGTAACCTATCCCTAAACCTAACCCTAACCCTAACCCTAACCCTAACCCTAACACCAACCCTAAACCTAACCTTTAACCCTAACCCTAACCCTAAACCTAACACCAACCCTAACCCTAACCCTAACCCTAACCCTAACACCAACCCTAACCCTAAACCCTAACCCTAAACCCTAACCCTAACTTTAATTCTAACCCTAACCCTAACCCTAACAAGGGCAAGGTGTACTGGTCGGCGTCGGGCAAGTGGTAGGCCTCGGACTAGAGGGAGCACTGGGCGTTGGTCTAGGGCATGAGCTAGGGCTAGGGGGAGAGGTAGGTGTAGCACTGGGGTAGGCATAGTGCTAGGGGTGGGTGTAGGGGTAAACCTCGGAGTAGGCTTTGGGCCAGGAGTTAAAGTTGTGGCTAGGGGTAGGGATGGGGGTGGGCCTATGGGTAGGGGGAGCTGTAGGGCCAGGAGTAGGGGTAGGACCAGAGGTAGTACTAGGCGTAGGCCTAGGGCGAGGGGTAGTGCTCGGGGTAACCTAACCCTAACCCTAACCCTAAGCCTAACCCTAACCCTAACCCTATCCCTAACCATAACCCTAACCCTAACACTAACCCTAAACCTAACCCCTAACCCTAAAGTTAACCCTAACCCTAAACCTAACATCAACCCTAACCGTAACGCTAACCCTAACCCTAACACCACCCTAACCCTAACCCTAACCCTTAACCCTAACCCTAACCCTAACCCTAACCCTAACAAGGGCAAGGTGTACTGGTCAGCGACGGGCAACTTCTAGGTCTCGGACTAGAGGGAGCCATGGGCGTTGGTGTAGGGCCCGAGCTAGTGCTAGTGGGAGCGGTAGGCGTAGCGCTGGGGTAGGCATAGGGTTAGGGGTGGGTGTCGAGGTAAACCTCGGAGTAGGCCTAGGACCAGGAGTGGGAGCTGTGGCTAGGTGTTGGGATGGGGGTGGGCCTATGGGTAGGTGGAGCTGTAGGTCCAGGGGTAGGGGTAGGACCAGAGGTAGTTCTAGGCGTAGGCCTAGGGCAAGGGGTAGTGCTCGGTGTAACCTAACCCTAACCCTAACCCTAACCCTAACACCAACCCTAACCCTAACCCCTAACCCTAACCCTAACCCTAGCCCTAAACCTAACAACAACCCTAACCCTAACCCTAACCCTAACACCAACCCTAACCCTAACTCTAACCCTAAACCCTAACCCTAACCCTAACCCTAACACTAACCCTAAGAAGGGCAAGGTGTACTGGTCAGCGACGGGCAAGTTCTAGGCCTCGGACTAGAGGGAGCCATGGGCGTTGGTGTAGGGCCCGATCTAGGGCTAGTGGGAGCGGAAGGCGTAGCGCTGGGGTAGGCATAGGGCTAGAGGTGGGTGTCGAGGTAAACCTCGGAGTAGGCCAAGGCCAGAAGTGGGAGCTGTGGCTAGGGGTAGGGATGGGGGTGGTCCTATGGGTAGGGGGAGCTGTAGTGCCAGAGGTAGTGGTAGGACCAGAGGTAGCGCTAGGAGTAGGCCTAGGGCGAGGTGTAGTGCTCGGGGTAGGGTTAGGTGAAGGGCTAGTGGTAGGCAGAGGCCCACGGACATGTTAGGGTTAGGGCTCATGTTAGGCCTAGGACTAGTGGTAGTGGTAGGGGTTGGCTTAGGGATAGTTGTAGGTGTCACGGGAGGGCACCGGGTAGTCCTAGGACTCGGAACGGGTGTAGGGCTGATTTAGGGTGTGGTAAGGGTGGTTCCAGGGTGATTTCGTAGGACACGGGTTAGTGCTCTGGCTAAAGGTAGGGCAAGGTGTACTGGTCGGCGTCGGGCAAGGGGTAGGCCTCGGACTAGTGGGAGCACTGGGCGTTGGTCTAGGGTCCGAGCTAGGGCTAGTGGGAGCGGTAGGCGTAGCACTGGGGTAGGCATAGGGCAAGGGGTGGGTGTCGGGGTAAACCTCGGAGTAGGCTTTGGGCCAAAAGTTGGAGTTGTGGCTGGGGTTAGGGATGGGGGTGGGCCTATGGGTAGGGGGAGCTGTAGTGCCAGGGGTAGTGGTAGGACCAGACGTAGTGCTAAGAGTAGGCCTAGGGCGAGGGGTAGTGCTCGGGGTAACCTAACCCTAACCCTAACCCTAACCCTAACCCTAACCCTAACCCTAACACCAACCCTAAACCTAACCTTTAACCCTAATCCTAACCCTAAACCTAACATTAACCCTAACCCTAACCCTAACCCTAACCCTAAGAGCAACCCTAACACTAACCGTAACCCTAAACCCTAACCCTAACTTTAATTCTAACCCTAACCCTAACCCTAACAAGGTCAAGGTGTACTGGTTGGCGTCGGGCAAGTGGTAGGCCTCGGATTAGAGGGAGCACTGGGCGTTGGTCTAGGGCATGAGCTAGGGCTAGTGGGAGAGGTAGGTGTAGCACTGGGGTTGGTATAGTGTAGGGGTGGGTGTCAGGGTAAACCTCGGAGTAGGCTTTGGGCCAGGAGTTAAAGTTGTTGCTAGGGGTAGGGATGGGGGTGGGCCTATGGGTAGGGGGAGCTGTAGGGCCAGGGGTAGGGGTAGGACCAGAGGTAGTGCTAAGCGTAGGCCTAGGGCGAGGGGTAGTGCTCGGGGTAACCTAACCCTAACCCTAACCCTAACCATAACCATAACCCTAACCCTAACACTAACCCTAACCCTAACCCCTAACCCAAAAGTTAACCCTAACCCTAAACCTAACACCAACCCTAACCCTAACCCTAACCCTAACACCACCCTAACCCTAACCCTAACCCTAAACCCTAACCCTAACCCTAACACCAATTCTAACCCTAACCCCTAACCCTAACCCTAACCCTAGTTCTAAACCTAACACCAACCCTAATCCTAACCCTAACACTAACACCAAACCTAACCCTAACTCTAATCCTAAACCCTAACCCTAACCCTAACCCTAACCCTAACACCAACCCTAAACCTAACCTTTAACCCTAAACCTAACCCTAAACCTAACACCAACCCTAACCCTAAACCTAACCCTAACCCTAACCCTAACCCTAACACCAACCTTAAACCTAACCTTTAACCCTAATCCTAACCCTAAACCTAACACCAACCCTAACCCTAACCCTAACCCTAACCCTAACCCTAACCCTAACCCTAACACCAACCCTAACCCTAATCTAACCCTAAACCCTAACCCTAACCCTAACCCTAACCCTAACCCTAACCCTAACCCTAACCCTAAGAAGGGCAAGGTGTACTGGTCAGCGACTGGCAAGTTCTAGGCCTCGGACTAGAGGGAGCCATGGGCGTTGGTGTAGGGCCCGAGCTAGGGCTAGTGGGAGCGGAAGGCGTAGCGCTGGGGTAGGCATAGGGCAAGGGGTGGGTGTCGAGGTAAACCTCGCAGTAGGTCAAGGCCAGAAGTGGGAGCTGTGGCTAGGGGTAGGGATGGGGGTGGTCCTATGGGTAGGGGGAGCTGTAGTGCCAGGTGTAGTGGTAGGACCAGAGGTAGCGCTAGGAGTAGGCCTAGGGCGAGGGGTAGTGCTCGGGGTAGGGTTAGGTGAAGGGCTAGTGGTTGGCAGAGGCCCACGGACAGTGTTAGGGTTACGGCTCATGTTAGGCCTAGGACTAGTGGTAGTGGTAGGGCATGGCCTAGGGCTAGGGGTAGGTGTCACTGGAGGGCTCCGGGTAGTTCTAGGACTCGGAACGGGTGTAGGGCTGGATTAGGGTGTGGTAAGTGTGGGTCCAGGGTGATTTCGTAGGACACGGGTTAGTGCTCTGGCAAATGTAGGGCAAGGTGTACTGGTCGGCGTCGGGCAAGTGGTAGGCCTCGGACTAGTGGGAGCAGTGGGCGTTGGTCTAGGGCCCGAGCTAGGGCTAGTGGGAGTGGTAGGCGTAGCACTGGGGTAGGCATAGGGCAAGTGGTGGGTGTCGGGGTAAACCTCGGAGTAGGCTTTGGGCCAGGAGTTGGAGTTGTGTCTAGGGGTAGAGATGGGGGTGGGCCCATGGGTAGGGGGAGCTGTAGATCCAGGGGTAAGGGTAGGACCAGAGGTATTGCTAGGCGTAGGCCTAGGGCGAGGGGTAGTGCTCGGGGTAGGTTTAGGTGAAGGGATAGTGGTTGGCAGAGGCCCACGGGCAGTGTTAGGCTTAGGGCTCATGTTAGGCCTAGGACTAGTGGTAGTGGTAGGGGATGGTCGAGGGCTAGGGGTAGGTGTCACGGGACGGCTTAGGGTAGTCCTAGGACTCGGAACGGATGTAGGGCTGGATTAGGGTGTGGATAAGGGTGGGTCCAGGGTGATTTCATAGGACACGGGTTAGTGCTCTGGCTAAAGGTAGGGTAAGGTGTACTGGTCGGCGACGGGCAAGTGCTCGGCCTCGGACTAAAGTGAGCACTGGGCGTTGGTCTAGGGCCCGAGTTAGGGCTAGTGGGAGCGTTAG
The DNA here is from genome assembly GCF_964194185.1 of Rhinolophus hipposideros. NCBI lineage: Eukaryota > Metazoa > Chordata > Mammalia > Chiroptera > Rhinolophidae > Rhinolophus > Rhinolophus hipposideros. Next base: position 259,328 of record NW_027668929.1, on the reverse strand, counting down.
GCGTAGCGCTGGGGTAGGCAAAGGGCAAGGGGTGGGTGTCGGGGTAAACCTAGGAGTAGGCCTTGGACCAGGAGTGTGAGCTGTGGCTAGGGGTAGGGATGGGGGTGGGCCTATGGGTAGAGGGAGCCGTAGGGCCAGGGGTAGGGGTAGGACCAGAGGTAGTGCTAGGCATAGGCCTAGGGCGAGGGGTAGTGCTCGGGGTAACCTAACCCTAACCCTAGCCCTAACCCTAACCCTAACACTTACCCTAACACTGACCTCTAACCCTAAAGTTAACCCTAACCCTAAACCTAACACCAACCCTAACCCTAACCCTAACCCTAACCCTAACACCACCCTAACCCTAACCCTAACCCTAAACCCTAACCCGAACCCTAACCCTAACCCTAACCCTTACCCTAACAAGGGCTAGGTGTACTGGTCAGCGACAGGCAAGTTCTAGGCCTCGGACTAGAGGGAGCCATGGGCGTTGGTGTAGGGCCCCAGCTAGGGCTAGTGGGAGCGGTAGGCGTAGCGCTGAGGTAGGCATAGGGCAAGGGGTGCGTGTCGAGGTAAACCTCGTAGTAGGCCTAGGGCCAGGCGTGGGAGCTGTGGCTAGGGGTAGGGATGGGTGTGGGCCTATGGGTAGGGGGAGCTGTAGGGCCAGGGGAAGTGGTAGGACCAGAGGTAGTGCTAGGCGTAGGCCTAGGGCTAGGGGTCGTGTACGGGTTAGGGTTAGGTGAAGGGCTACTGGTTGGCAGAGGCCCACGGACAGTGTTAGGGTTAGGGCTCATGTTAGGCCTAGGACTAGTGGTAGTGGTAGCGGTTGGCCGAGGGATAGGTGTAGGTTTCAAGGGAGAACTCCGGGTAGTCCTAGGACTCGGAACGGGTGTAGGGCTGGATTAGGGTGTGGCTAAGTGTGGGTCCAGGGTGATTTCGTAAGACACGTGTTAGTGCTCTGGCTAACGGTAGGGCAATGTGTACTGGTCGGCGACGGGCAAGTGCTCGGCCACGGACTAGAGTGAGCACTGGGCGTTGGCCTAGGGCCCGAGGTAGGGCTAGTGGGAAAGTTAGGCGTAGCGCTGGGGTAGGCATAGTGCTAGGGGTGGGTGTCGGGGTAAACCTCGGAGTAGGCCTAGGGCCAGGAGTTGGAGCTGTGGCTAGGGGTAGGAATGGAGTTGTGCCTATGGGTAGGGGTAGCTGTAGGGCCAGGGGAAGGGGTAGGACTAGAGGTAGTGCTAGGCGTAGACATAGGGCGAGGGGGAGTGCTCGGGGATTGGTTAGGGGAAGGGCTAGTGGTTGGCAGAGGCCTACTGGCAGTGTTAGTGTTAGGGCTCATGTTAGGCCCTAAATTAGTGGTAGTGGTAGGGGTTGGACGAGGGCTATGGTTAGGTATCACGGGAGGCCTCCGTTTAGTCCTACGACTTGAAACAGGTGTAGGGCTGGATTCGGGTGTGGCTAAGGGTGGTTCCAGGGTGATTCCGTAGGACACGGGTTAGTGCTCTGGCTAACGGTAGGGCAAGGTGTACTGGTCGTTGACGGGCAAGTGCTAGGCCTCGGACTAGAGTGAGCACCTGGCGTTGGTCTAGGGCCCGAGCTAAGGCTACTGGGAGCGGTAGGCGTAGCGCTGGGGTAGGCATATGCAAGAGGTGGGTGTCGGGGTAAACCTAGGAGTAGGCCTAGGGCAGGAGTTGGAGCTGTGGCTAGGGGTAGGGATGGGGTGGGCCTATGGTAGGGGTAGCTGTAGGGTAGGGGTAGGGGTAGGACTAGAGGTAGTGCTAGGCGTAGGCCTAGGGCGAGGGGGAGTGCTCAGGGTAGGGTTTGGTGAAGTGCTATTGGTTGGCAGAGGCCCATGGGCATTGTTAGTGTTAGGGCTCATGTTAGGCCTAGGATTAGTGGTAGTGGAAGGGGTTAGGCGAGGGCTAGGGGTAGGTGTCACGGGAGGGCTACGTTTAGTCTTAGGACTCGGAACAGGTGTAGGGCTGGATTCGGGTGTGGCTAAGGGTGGGTCCAGGGTGATTCCGTAGGACACGGGTTAGTGCTCCGGCTAACGGTAGGGCAAGGTGTACTGGTCATCAACGGGCAAGTGCTAGGCCTCGGACTAGAGTGAGCACTGAGCGTTGGTCTAGGGCCCGAGCTAGGGCTAGTGGGAGCGGTAGGCGTAGCGCTGGGGTAGGCATAGGGCAAGAGGTGGGTGTCGGGGTAAACATAGGAGTAGGCCTAGGGTTAGGAGTTGGAGCAGTAGCTAGGGGTAGGGATGGGGGTGGGCCTATGGGTAGGGGTAGCTGTAGGGCCAGGGCTAGGTGTAGGACTAGAGGTAGTGCTAGGCGTAGGCCTAGGGCGAGGGGGAGTGCTCGGGGTAGGATTAGGTGAAGGGCTAGTGGTTGGCAAAGGCCCACGGGCAGTGTTAGTGTTAGGGCTCATGTTAGGCCTAGGATTAGTGGTAGTGGTAGGGGTTGGCCGAGGGCTAGGGGTAGGTTTCACGGGATGGCTCCGTTTACTCCTAGGACTAGGAACAGGTGTGGCTGGATTCGGGTGTGGCTAAGGGTGGGTCCAGGGTGATTCCGTAGGACACGGGTTAGTTCTCTGGCTAACGGTAGGGCAAAGTGTACTGGTCGGCGACGGGCAAGTGCTGGGCCTCGGACTAGAGTGAGCACTGGGCGTTGGTCTAGGGCCCGAGCTAGGGCTAGTGGGAGCGGTACGCGTAGCGCTGTGGTAGGCATAGGGCAAGATGTGGGTGTCGGGGTAAACCTAGGAGTAGGCCTAGGGCCAGGAGTTGGAGCTGTGGCTAGGGGTAGGGATGGGGGTGGGCCTATGGTTAGGTGTAGCTGTAGGGCCAGGGGTAGGGGTAGGACTAGAGGTAGTGCTAGGCGTAGGCCTAGCGCGAGGTGGAGTGCTCGGGGTAGGGTTAGGTGAAGGGCTAGTGGTTGGCAGAGGCCCACGGGCAGTGTTAGTGTTAGAACTCATGTTAGTCCTAGGATTAGTGGTAGTGGTAGGGGTTGGCCGAGGGCTAGGGGTAGTTGTCAAGGGAGGGCTCCGTTTAGTCCTAGGACTCGGAACAGGTGTAGGGCTGTGTTTGCGTGTGGCTAAGAGTGGGTCCAGGGTGATTCCGTAGGACACGGGTTAGTGCTCTGGCTAACGGTAGGGCAAGGTGTACTGTTCGGCGACAGGCAAGTGCTAGTACTCGGACTAGAGTGAGCACTGGGCGTTGGTCTAGGTCCCGAGCTAGGGCTAGTGAGAGCGGTAGGCGTAGCGCTGGGGTAGGCATAGGGCAAGATGTGGGTGTCGGGGTAAACCTAGGAGTAGCCTAGGGCCAGGAGTTGGAGCTGTGGCTAGGGGTAGGGATGGGGGTGGGCCTATGGGTAGGTGTAGCTGTAGGGCCAGGGGTAGGGGTAGGACTAGAGTTAGTGCTAGGCGTAAACCTAGGGCGAGGGGGAGTGCTCGGGGTAGGGTTAGGTAAAGGGCTACTGGTTGGCAGAGGCTCATGGGCAGTGTTAGTGTTAGGGCTCATGTTAGGCCTAGGATTAGTGGTAGTGGTAGGGGTTGACCGAGGGCTAGGGGTACGTGTCAAGGGAGGGCTCCGTTTAGTCCTAGGACTCGGAACAGTGGTAGGTCTGCATGCGGGTGTGGCTAACGGTGGGTCCAGGGTGAATCCGTAAGACACGGGTTAGTCCTCTGGCTAACGGTAGGGCAAGGTGTACTGGTCGGCGACGGGCAAGTGCTAGGCCTCGGACTTGAGTGAGCACTGGGCGTTGGTCTAGGGCCCGAGCTAGGGCTAGTGGGAGCGGTAGGCGTAGCGCTGGGGTAGGCATAGGGCAAAAGGTGGGTGTCGGTGTAAACCTACGAGTAGGCCTAGGGCCAGGAGTTGGAGCTGTGGCTAGGGGTAGGAATGGGGGTGTGCTTATGAGTAGGGGTAGCTGTAGGGCCAGGGGTAGGGTTAGGACTAGAGGTAGTGCTAGGCGTAGGCCTAGGGCGAGGGGTAGTGCTCGTGGTAGGATTAGGTGAAGGGCTACTAGTTGGCAGAGGCTCATGGGCAGTGTTAGTGTTAGGGCTCATGTTAGGCCTAGGATTAGTGGTAGTGGTAGGGGTTTGCCGAGGGCTAGGTGTAGGTGTCACGGGAGGGCTCCGTGTAGTCCTAAAACTCGGAACAGGTGTAGGGCTGGATTCGGGTGTGGATAAGGGTGGGTCCAGGGTGATTCTGTAGGACACACGTTAGTGTTCTGGCTAACGGTAGGGCAAGGTGTACTGGTCGGGGACGGGCAAATGCTAGGCTTCGGACTAGAGTGAGCAGTGGGCGTTGGTCTAGGGCCGAGCTAGTGCTAGTGGGAGCGGTAGGCGTAGCGCTGGGGTAGGCATAGGGCAAGAGGTGGGTGTCGGGTTAAACCTAGGAGTAGGCGTAGGGCCAGGAGTTGGAGCTGTGGCTAGGGGTAGGGATGGGGGTGGGCCTATGGTTAGGGGTAGCTGTAGGGCCAGGGGTAGGGGTAGGACTAGAGGTAGTGCTAGGCGTAGGCCTAGGGCGAGGAAGAGTGCTCGGGGTAGGGTTAGGTGAAGTGCTAGTGGTTGGCAGACGCCCACGGGCAGTGTTAGTGTTAGGGCTCATGTTAGGCCTAGGATTAGTGGTAGTGGTAGGGGTTGGCCGAGGGCTAGGGGTAGGTATCACGGGATGGCTCCGTTTAGACCTAGGACTAGGAACAGGTGTAGGGCTGGATTCGGGTTGGCTAAGGGTGGGTCCAGGGTGATTCCGTATGACACGGGTTAGTTCTCTGGCTAACGGTAGGGCAAGGTGTACTGGTCGGCGACGGGAAAGTGCTAGGCTTCGGACTAAAGTGAGCAATGGGCGTTGGTCTAGGGCCCGAGCTAGGGCTAGTGGGATCGGTAGGAGTAGCGCTGGGGTAGGCATAGGGCAAGAGGTGGGTGTCAGGGTAAACCTAGGAGTAGGCCTAGGGCCAGGAGTTGGAGCTGTGGCTAGGGGTAGGGATGGGGGTGGGCCTATGGTAGGGGTAGCTGTAGGGCCAGGGGTAGGGGTAGGACTAGAGGTAGTGCTAGGCGTAGGCCTAGGGCGAGGGGGAGTGCTCTGGGTAGGGTTAGGTGAAGGGCTATTGGTTGGCAGAGGCATACGGGCAGTGTTCGTGTTAGGGCTCATGTTAGGCCTAGGATTAGTGGTAGTGGTAGGGGTTGGCCGAGGGCTAGGGGTAGGTGTCACGGGCGGGCTCCGTTTAGTCCTAGGACTTGAAACAGGTGTAGGGCTGGATTCGGGTGTGGCTAAGGGTGGGTCCATGGTGATTCCGTAGGACACGGGTTACTCCTCTGGCTAACGGTAGGGCAAGGTGTACTGGTCGGCGACGGGCAAGTGCTAGGCCTCGGACTAGAGTGAGCACTGGGCGTTGGTCTAGGGCCCGAGCTAGGGCTAGTGGGATCGATAGGCGTAGCGCTGGGGTAGGCATAGGGCAAGAGGTGGGTGTCAGGGTAAACCTAGGAGTAGGCCTAGGGACAGGAGTTGGAGCTGTGGCTAGGGGTAGGGATGGGGGTGGGCCTATGGTAGGGGTAGCTGTAGGGCCAGGGGTAGGGGTAGGACTAGACGTAGTGCTAGGCGTAGGCCTAGGGCGAGGGGGAGTGCTCGGGGTAGGGTTAGGTGAAGTGCTAGTGGTTGGCAGAGGCCCATGGGCATTGTTAGTGTTAGGGCTCATGTTAGGCCTAGGATTAGTGGTAGTGGTAGGGGTTGGCCGAGGGCTAGGTGTAGGTGTCACGGGAGGGCTACGTTTAGTCTTAGGACTCGGAACAGGTGTAGGGCTGGATTCGGGTGTGGCTAAGAGTGGGTCCAGGGTGATTCCGAAGGACACGGGTTAGTGCTCTGGCTAACGGTAGGGCAAGGTGTACTGGTCGGGGACGGGCAAATGCTAGGCTTCGGACTAGAGTGAGCACTGGGCGTTGGTCTATGGCCGAGCTAGGGCTAGTGGGAGCGGTAGGCGTAGCCCTGGAGTAGGCATAGGGTAAGAGGTGGGTGTCGGGGTAAACCTAGGAGTAGGCCTAGGGCCAGGAGTTGGAGCTGTTGCTAGGGGTAGGGATGGGGGTGGGCCTATGGTAGGGGTAGCTGTAGGGCCAGGGGTAGGGGTAGGACTAGACGTAGTGCTAGGCGTAGGCGTAGGGCTATGGGTAGTGCTCGGGATAGGATTAGAAGAAGGGCTAGTGGTTGGCAGAGGCCCACGGGCAGTGTTAGTGTTAGGGCTCATGTTAGGCCTAGGATTAGTGGTAGTTGTAGGGGTTGGCCGAGGGCTAGGGGTTGGTGTCACGGGAGGGCTCCGTTTAGTCCTAGGACTTGAAACAGTTGTAGGGCTGGATTCGGGTGTGGCTAAGGGTGGGTCCAGGGTGATTCAGTAGGACACGGGTTAGTGCTCTGGCTAACGGTAGGGCAAGGTGTACTGGTCGGCCACGGGCAAGTGGTAGGCCTCAGACTAGAGTGAGCACTGGGCGTTGGTCTAGGTCCCGAGCTAGGGCTAGTGGAAGCGGTAGGCTTAGCGCTGGGGTAGGCATAGTGCAAGAGGTGGGTATCGCGGTAAACCTAGGAGTAGCCTAGGGCCAGGTGTTGGAGCTGTGGCTAGGGGTAGGGATGGGGGTGGGCCTATGGGTAGGTGTAGCTGTAGGGCCAGGGGTAGGGGTAGGACTAGAAGTAGTGCTAGGCGTAGGCCTAGGGCGAGGGGGAGTGCTCTGGGTAGGGTAAGGTGAAGGGCTAGTGGTTGGCAGAGGCCCACGGGCAGTGTTAGTTTTAGGGCTCATGTTAGGCCTAGGATTAGTGGTAGTGGTAGGGGTTGGCCGAGGGCCAGGGGTAGGTGTCAAGGGAGGGCTCCGTTTAGTCCTAGGACTCGGAACAGTGGTAGGTCTGCATGCGGGTGTGGCTAAGGGTGGGTCCAGGGAGAATCCATAGGACACGGGTTAGTCCTCTGGCTAACGGTAGGGCAAGGTGTACTGGTCGGCGACGGGCAAGTTCTAGGCCTCGGACTTGAGTGAGCACTGGGCGTTGGTGTAGGGCCCGAGCTAGGGCTAGTGGGATCGGTAGGCGTAGCGCTGGGGTAGGCATAGGGCAAGAGGTGGGTGTCAGGGTAAACCTAGGAGTAGGTCTAGGGCCAGGAGTTGGAGCTGTGGCTAGGGGTAGTGATGGGGGTGGGCCTATGGTTAGGGGTAGCTGTAGGGGCAGGGGTCGAGGTCGGACTAGAGGTAGTGCTAGGCGTAGGCCTAGGGCGAGGGGTAGTGCTCAAGGTAGGATTAGGTGAAGGGCTAGTGGTTGGCAGCGGTTCACGGGCAGTGTTAATATTAGGGCTCATGTTAGGCCTAGGATTAGTGGTAGTGATAGGGGTTTGCCGAGGGCTGAGGGTAGGTGTCACGGGAGGGCTCCGTTTAGTCCTAGGACTCGGAATAGGTGTAGGGCTGCATTCGGGTGTGGCTAAGGGTGGGTCCAGGGTGATTCCGTAGGACACGGGTTAGTGCTCTGGCTAACGGAGGGCAAGGTGTACTGGTCGGTGACGGGCAAGTGCTAGGCCTCGGACTAGAGTGAGCACTGGGCGTTGGTCTAGGGCGCGAGCTAGGGCTACTGGGTGCGGTAGGCGTAGCGCTGGGGTACGCATAGGGCAAGAGGTGGGTGTCGGGGTAAACCTAGGAGTAGGACTAAGGCCAGGAGTTGGAGCTGTGGCTAGCGGTAGTGATGGGGGTGGGCCTATGGTTAGGGGTATCATTAGGGCCAGGGGTAGGAGTAGGACTAGAGGTAGTGCTAGGCGTAGGCCTAGGGCGAGGGGTAGTGCTCGGGGTAGGGTTAGGTGAAGGGCTAGTTGTTGGCAGAGGCCCACGGGCAGTGTTAGTGTTAGGGCTCATGTTAGGCCTAGGATTAGTGGTAGTGGTAGGGGTTGGCCGAGGGCTAGGGGTAGGTGTCACGGGAGGGCTCCGTTTAGTCCTAGGACTTGAAACAGGTGTAGGGCTGGATTCGGTTGTGGCTAAGGGTGGGTTCAGGGTGATTCCGTAGGACACGGGTTAGTCCTCTGGCTAATGGTAGGGCAAGGTGTACTGGTCGGCGACGGGCAAGTGCTAGGCCTCGGACTAGAGTGAGCACTGGGCGTTGGTCTAGCGCCCGAGCTAGGGCTAGTGGGAGCGGTAGGCGTAGCGCTGGGGTAGGCATAGGGCAAGAGGTGGGTGTCGGTGTAAACGTAGGAGTAGGCCTAGGGCCAGCAGTTGGAGCTGTGGCTAGGGGTAGGGATGGGGGTGGGCTTATGAGTAGGGGTAGCTGTAGGGCCAGGTGTAGTGGTAGGACTAGAGGTAGTGCTAGGCGTAGTCCTAGGGCGAGGGGTAGTGATCGGGGTAGGATTAGGTGAAGGAATAGTGGTTGGCAGAGGCTCACGGGCAGTGTTAGTGTTAGGGCTCATGTTAGGCCTAGGATTAGTGGTAGTGGTAAGGGTTGGCCGAGGGCTAGGTGTAGGTGTCACGGGAGGGCTCCGTTTAGTCCTAGAAATTGAAACAGGTGTAGGGCTGGATTCGGGTGTGGCTAAGGGTGGGTCAAGGGTGATTCCGTAGGACACGGTTTAGTCCTCTGGCTAACGGTAGGGCAAGGTGTACTGGTCGGGGAAGGGCAAATGCTAGGCTTCGGACTAGAGTGAGCACTGGGCGTTGGTCTAGGGCCCGAGCTAGGGCTAGTGGGACCAATAGGCATAGAGCGGGGGTAGGCATAGGGCAAGAGGTGGGTGTCGGGGTAAACCTAGGAGTAGGCCTAGGGTCAGGAGTTGGAGCTGTGCCTAGGGGTAGGGATTGGGGTGGGCCTATGGTTAGGGGTAGCTGTGGGGCCATGGGTAGGGGTAGGACTAGAGGTAGTGCTAGGCGTAAGCCTAGGGCGAGGGGGAGTGCTCGAGGTAAGGTTAGATGAAATACTAGTGGTTGGCAGAGGCCCACGGTCAGTGTTAGTGTTAGGGCTCATGTTAGGCCTAGGATTAGTGGTAGTTTTAGGGGATTCCCGAGGGCTAGTGGTAGGTGTCACGGGAGGACTCCGGTTAGTCCTAGGACTTGAAACAGGTGTAGGGCTGGATTCGGGTGTGGCTAAGGGTGGGTCCAGGGTGATTCCATAGGACACTGGTTAGTGCTCTGGCTAACGGTAGGACAAGGTGTACTGGTCGGCGACGGGCAACTGCTAGGCCTCGGACTAGAGTGAGCACTGGGCGTTGGTCTAGGGCCCGAGCTAGGGCTACTGGGAGCGGTAGGCATAGCGCTGGGGTAGGCATAGGGCAAAAGGTGGGTGTCGGGGTAAACCTAGGAGTAGGCCTAGAACCAGGAGTTGGAGCTGTGGCTAGGGGTAGGGATGGGGGTGGGACTATGGTTAGGGGTAGCTGTAGGGCCAGGGGTAGGGGTAGGACTGGAGGTAGTGCTAGGCATAGGCCTAGGGCGAGGGGGATTGCTCGGGGTAGGGTTAGGTGAAGGGCTAGTGGTTGGCAGTGGCCCACGGGCAGTGTTAGTGTTAGGGCTCATGTTAGGCCTAGGATTATTGGTAATGGTAGGGGTTGGCCGAGGGCTAGGTGTAGGTGTCACAGGAGGCCTCCGTTTAGTCCTAGGACTCAGAACAGGTGTAGGGTTGGTTTCGGGTGTGGCTAAGGGTGGGTCCAGGGTGATTTCGTGGGACACAGGTTAGTGTTCTGGCTAACGGTAGGGCAAGGTGTACTGCTCGGCGACGGGCAAGTGCTAGACCTCAGACTAGAGTGAGCACTGGGCGTTGGTCTAGGGCCCAAGCTAGGCCTAGTGGGAGCAGTAGGCGTAGCGCTGGAGTAGGCCTAGGGCAAGAGGTGGGTGTCGGTGTAAACCTAGGAGTAGGCCTAGGGCCAGGAGTTGGAGGGGTAGGGATGGGGGTGGTATTATGAGTAGGGGTAGCTGTAGGGCCAGGGGTCGGGGTAGGGCTAGAGGTAGTGCTAGGCGTAGGCCTAGGGCGAGGGGTAGTGCTCGGGGTAGGATTAGGTGAAGGGCTAGTGGTTGGCTGAGGCTCACAAGCAGTGTTAGTGTTAGGGCTCATGTTAGGCCTAGGATTATTGGTAGTAGTAGGGGTTGGCCGAGGGCTAGGTGTAGGTGTCACGGGAGGGCTCCGTTTAGTCCTAGGACTCAGAACAGGTGTAGGGCTGGATTCGGGTGTGGATAAGGGTGGGGCCAGCGTGATTCCGTAGGACACGGGTTAGTGCTCTGGCTAACGGTAGGGCAAGGTGTACTGGTCGGGGAAGGGCAAATGCTAGGCTTCGGACTAGAGTGAGCACTGGGCGTTGGTCTAGGGCCCGAGCTAGGGCTATTGGGAGCAGTAGGCGTAGCGCTGGGGTAGGCATAGGGCAAGAGGTGGGTGTCGGGGTAAACCTAGGAGTAGGCATAGGGCCAGGAGTTGGAGCTGTGGCTAAGGGTAGGGATGGGGGTGGTCTTATGAGTAGGCGTAGCTGTAGGGCCAGGGGTAGGGGTAGGACTAGAGGTAGTGCTAGGCGTAGGCCTGGGGCGAGGGGTAGTGCTCGGGGTAGGATTAGGTGAAGGGCTAGTGGTTGGCAGAGGCTCACGGGCAGTGTTAGTGTTAGCGCCCATGTTAGGCCTAGGATTATTGGTAATGGTAGGGGTTGGCCGAGGGCTAGGTGTAGGTGTCACGGGAGGGCTCCGTTTAGTCCTAGGACTCAGAACAGGTGTAGGGCTGGTTTCGGGTGTGGCTAAGGGTAGGTCCAGGGTGATTTCGTGGGACACAGGTTAGTGTTCTGGCTAACGCTAGGGCAAGGTGTACTGGTCGGCGACGGGCAAGTGCTAGGCCTCGGACTAGAGTGAGCACTGGGCGTTGGTCTAGGGCTCGAGCTAGGGCTAGTGGGAGCGGTAGGCGTAGCGCTGGGGTAGGCATAGGGCAAGAGGTGGGTGTCGGTGTAAACCTAGGAGTAGGCCTAGGGCCAGGAGTTGGACCTATGGCTAGGGGTAGAGATGGGGGTGGTCTTATGAGTAGGGGTAGCTGTAGGGCCAGGGGTAGGGGTAGGACTAGAGGTAGTGCTAGGCGTAGGCCTAGGGCGAGGGGTAATGCTCGGGGTAGGATTAGGTGAAGGGCTAGTGGTTGGCTGAGGCTCACAAGCAGTTTTAGTGTTAGGGCTCATGTTAGGCCTAGGATTAGTGGTAGTGGTAGGGGATTCCCGAGGGCTAGTGATAGGTGTCACGGGAGGACTCCGGTTAGTCATAGGACTCGGAACAGTTGTAGGGCTGGTTTCGGGTGTGGCTAAGGGTGGGTCCAGGGTGATTTCGTGGGACACAGATTAGTGTTCTGCCTAACGGTAGGGCAAGGTGTACTGGTCGGCGACGGGCAAGTGGTAGGCCTCGGACTAGAGTGAGCACTGGGCGTTGGTCTAGGGCCCGAGCTAGGGCTAGTGGGAGCGGTAGGCGTAGCGCTGGGTTAGGCATAGGGCAAGAGGTGGGTGTCAGGGTAAACCTAGGAGTAGGCCTAGGGCCAGGATTTGGAGCTGTGGCTAGGGGTAGGGATGGGGGTGGGCCTATGGTTAGGGGTAGCTGTAGGGCCAGGGGTAGGGGTAGGACTAGAGGTAGTGCTAGGCGTAGGCCTAGGGCGAGGGGGAGTGCTCTGGGTAGGGTTAGGTGAAGGGGTAGTGGGTGCCAGAGGCCTACGGGCAGTGTTAGTGTTAGGGCTCATGTTAGGCCTAGGATTAGTGGTAGTGGTAGGGGTTGGCCGAGGGCTAGGGGTTGGTGTCACGGGAGGGCTCCGTTTAGTCCTAGGACTCAGAACAGGTGTAGGGCTGGTTTCGGGTGTGGCTAAGGTTGGGTCCAGGGTGATTTCGTGGGACACAGGTAAGTGTTCTGGCTAACGGTAGGGTAAGGTGTACTGGTCGGGGACGGGCAAATGCTAGGATTCGGACTAGAGTGAGCACTGGGCGTTGGTCTAGGGCCCGAGCTAGGGCTACTGTGAGCGGTAGGCGTAGCGCTGGGGTAGGCAAAGGGCAAGAGGTGGGTTTCAAGGTAAACCTAGGAGTAGGCCTAGAACCAGGAGTTGGAGCTGTGGCTAGGGGTAGGGATGGGGGTGGGCCTATGGATAGGGGTAGCTGTAAGGCCAGGTGTAGGGGTAGGACTAGAGGTAGTGCTAGGCGTAGGCCTAGGGCGAGGGGTAGTGCTCGGGGTAGTATTAGGTGAAGGGCTAGTGGTTGGCAGAGGCCCACAGGCAGTGTTAGTGTTAGGGCTCATGTTAGGCCTAGGATTATTGGTAGTAGTAAGGGTTGGCCGAGGGCTAGGTGTAGGTGTCACGGGAGGGCTCCGTTTAGTCCTAGGACTCAGAACAGGTGTAGGGCTGGATTCGGGTGTGGATAAGGGTGGGGCCAGCGTGATTCCGTAGGACACGGGTTAGTGCTCTGGCTAACGGTAGGGCAAGGTGTACTGGTGGGGGAAGGGCAAATGCTAGGCTTCGGACTAGAGTGAGCACTGGGCGTTGGTCTAGGGCCCGAGCTAGGGCTAGTGGGACCGGTAGGCATAGCGCTGGGGTAGGCATAGGGCAAGAGGTGGGTGTCGGGGTAAACCTAGGAGTAGGCCTAGGGTCAGGAGTTGGAGCTGTGGCTAGGGGTAGGGATTGGGTTGGGCCTATGGTTAGGGGTAGCTGTGGGGCCAGGTGTAGGGGTCGGACTAGAGGTAGTGCTAGGCGTAAACCTAGGGCGAGGGGGAGTGCTCGGGGTAAGGTTAGATGAAAGACTAGTGGTTGGCAGAGGCTCACGGGCAGTGTTAGTGTTAGGGCTCATGTTAGGCGTAGGATTAGTGGTAGTGGTAGGGGATTCCTGAGGGCTAGTGGTAGGTGTCACGGGAGGACTCCGGTTAGTCATAGGACTCGGAACAGTTGTAGGGCTGGTTTCGGGTGTGGCTAAGGGTGGTTCCAGGGTGATTTCGTGGGACACAGGTTAGTGTTCTGGCTAACGGTAGGGCAAGGTGTACTGGTCGGCGACGGGCAAGTGCTAGGCCTCGGACTAGAGTGAGCACTGGGCGTTGGTCTAGGGCCCGAGCTAGGGCTAGTTGGAGCGGTAGGCGTAGCGCTGGGGTAGGCATAGGGCAAATGGTGGGTGTCAGGGTAAACCTAGGAGTAGGCCTAGGGCCAGGAGTTGGAGCTGTGGCTAGGGGTAGGGATGGGGGTGGGCCTATGGGTAGGGGTAGCTGTAGGGCCAGGGGTAGGGGTAGGACTAGAGTTAGTGCTAGGCGTAGGCCTAGGGCGAGGGTGAGTGCTCTGGGTAGGGTTAGGTGAAGGGCTAGTGGGTGGCAGAGGCCTACGGGCAGTGTTAGTGTTAGGGCTCATGTTAGGCCTAGGATTAGTGGTAGTGGTAGGGGTTGGCCGAGGGCTAGGTGTTGGTGTCACGGGAGGGCTCCGTTTAGTCCTAGGACTTGAAACAGGTGTAGGGCTGGATTCGGGTGTGGCTAAGGGTGGGTCCAGGGTGATTCCGTAGGACCCGCGTTAGTGCTCTGGCTAACGGTAGGGCATGGTGTACTGGTAGGCGACGGGCAAGTGCTAGGCCTCGGACTAGAGTGAGCACTGGGCGTTGGTCTAGGGCCGAGCTAGGGCTAGTGGGAGCGGTAGGCGTAGCGCTGGGGTAGGCAAAGGGCAAGAGGTGGGTGTCGGGATAAACCTAGGAGTAGGCCTAGGGCCAGGAGTTGGAGCTGTGCCTAGGGGTAGGGATGGGGGTGGTATTATGAGTAGGGGTAGCTGTAGGGCCAGGGGTAGGGGTAGGACTAGAGGTAGTGCTAGGCGTAGCCCTAGGGCGAGGGGTAGTGCTCGGGGTAGGATTAGGTGAAGGGCTAGTGGTTGGCTGAGGCTCACAAGCAGTGTTAGTGTTAGGGCTCATGTTAGGCCTAGGATTATTGGTAGTAGTAGGGGTTGGCCGAGGGCTAGGTGTAGGTGTCACGGGAGGGCTCCGTTTAGTCCTAGGACTCAGAACAGGTGTAGGGCTGGATTCGGGTGTGGATAAGGGTGGGGCCAGCGTGATTCCGTAGGACACGGGTTAGTGCTCTGGCTAAAGGTAGGGCAAGGTGTACTGGTCGGGGAAGGGCAAATGCTAGGCTTCGGACTAGAGTGAGCACTGGGCGTTGGTCTAGGGCCCGAGCTAGGGCTAGTGGGACCGGAAGGCATAGCGCTGGGGTAGGCATAGGGCAAGAGGTGGGTGTCGGGGTAAACCTAGTAGTAGGCCTAGGGTCAGGAGTTGGAGCTGTGGCTAGGGGTAGGGATTGGGGTGGGCCTATGGTAAGGGGTAGCTGTGGGGCCAGGTGTAGGGGTCGGACTAGAGGTAGTGCTAGGCGTAAACCTAGGGCGAGGGGGAGTGCTCGGGGTAAGGTTAGATGAAAGACTAGTGGTTGGCAGAGGCTCACGGGCAGTGTTAGTGTTAGGGCTCATGTTAGGCCTAGGATTAGTGGTAGTGGTAGGGGATTCCTGAGGGCTAGTGGTAGGTGTCACGGGAGGACTCCGGTTAGTCCTAGGACTCGGAACAGGTGTAGGGCTGGATTCAGGTGTGGCTAAGGGTGGGTCCAGGGTGATTCCGTAGGACACGGCTTTGTGCTCTGGCTAACGGTAGGGCAAGGTGTACTGGTCGGGGACGGGCAAATGCTAGGCTTCGGACTAGAGTGAGCACTGGGCGTTGGTCTAGGGCCCGAGCTAGGGCAAGTGGGAGCAGTAGGCGTAGCGCTGGGGTAGGCATAGGGCAAGAGGTGGGTGTCGGGGTTAACCTAGGAGTAGGCGTAGGGCCAGGATTTGGAGCTGTGGCTAGGGGTAGAAATGGGGGTGGTCTTATGAGTAGGGGTAGCTGTAGGGCCAGGGGTAGGGGTAGGACTAGAGGTAGTGCTAGGCGTAGGCCTGGGGCGAGGGGTAGTGCTCGGGGTAGGATTAGGTGAAGGGCTATTGGTTGGCAGAGGCCCACGGGCAGTGTTAGTGTTAGGGCTCATGTTAGGCCTAGGATTATTGGTAATGGTAGGGGTTGGTCGAGGGCTAGGTGTAGGTGTCACGGGAGGGCTCCGTTTAGTCCTAGGACTCAGAACAGGTGTAGGGCTGGTTTCGGGTGTGGCTAAGGGTAGGTCCAGGGTGATTTCGTGGGACACAGGTTAGTGTTCTGGCTAACGGTAGGGCAAGGTGTACTGGTCGGCGACGGGCAAGTGCTAGGCCTCGGACTAGCGTGAGCACTGGGCGTTGGTCTAGGGCCCGAGCTAGGGCTAGTGGGAGCGGTAGGCGTAGCGCTGGGGTAGGCATAGGGCAAGAGGTGGGTGTCGGTGTAAACCTAGGAGTAGGCCTAGGGCCAGGAGTTGGAGCTATGGCTAGGGGTAGAGATGGGGGTGGTCTTATGAGTAGGGGTAGCTGTAGGGCCAGGGTTAGGTGTAGGACTAGAGGTAGTGCTGGGTGTAGGCCTAGGGCGAGGGGGAGTGCTCGGGGTAGGGTTAGGTGAAGTGCTAGTAGTTGGCAGAGGCCCACGGGCAGTGTTAGTGTTAGGGCTCATGTTAGGCCTAGGATTAGTGATAGTGGTAGGGGTTTGCCGAGGGCTAAAGGTAGGTGTCACGGGAAAACTCCGGTTAGTCCTAGGACTCGGAACAGGTGTAGGGCTGGATTCGGGTGTGGCTAAGGGTGGGTCCAGGGTGATTTCGTAAGACACAGGTTAGTGTTCTGGCTAACGGTAGGGCAAGGTGTACTGGTCGGCGACGGGCAAGTGCTAGGCCTCGGACTAGAATGAGCACTGGGAGTTGGTCTAGGGCCTGAGCTAGGGCTAGTGGGATTGGTAGGCGTAGCGCTGGGGTAGGCATAGGGCAAGAGGTGGGTGTCGGGGTAAACCTAGGAGTAGGGCTACGGCCAGGAGTTGGAGCTGTGGCTATGGGTAGGAATGGGGGTGGGCCTATGTGTAGGGGTAGCTGTAGGGCTATGGGTAGGGGTAAGACTAGAGGTAGTGCTAGGCGTAGGCATAGGGCGAGGGGGAGTGCTCTGGGTATTAGTTGAACGTGTAGTGGATGGCAGAGGCCTACGGCCGGTGTTAGTGTTAGGGCTCATGTTAGGCCTAGAATTAGTGGTAGTGGTAGGGGTTGGACGAGGGCTAGGGGTAGGTGTAACGGGATGGCTTTGTTAGTCCTAGAACTTGAAACAGGTGTAGGGCTGGATTCGGCTGTGGCTTAGGGAGGGTCCAGGGTGATTCCATAGGACACGGGTTAGTGCTCTGGCTAATGGTAGGGCAAGGTGTACTGGTCAGGGACGGGCAAATGCTAGGCTTCGCACTAGAGTAAGCACTGGGCGTTGGTCTAGGGCCCGAGCTAGGGCTACTGTGAGCGGTAGGCGTAGCGCTGGGGTGGGCATAGGGCAAGAGGTGGGTGTCTGGGTAAACCTAGGAGTAGGCCTAGGGCCAGGAGTTGGAGCTGTGGCTAGGGGTAGGGATGGGGGTGGGCCTATGCGTAGGGGTAGCTGTAGGGCCACGGATAGGGGTAGGACTAGAGGTAGTGCTAGGCGTAGGCCTAGGGCGAGGGGTAGTGCTCGGTTGGATTAGGGGAAAGGCTAGTGGTTGGCAGAGGCTCACGGGCAGTGTTAGTGTTAGGGCTCATGTTAGGCCTAGGATTAGTGGTAGTGGTAGGTGTTGGCCGAGGGCTAGGTGTAGGTGTCACGGGAGGGCTCCGTTTAGTCCTAGGACTCAGAACAGGTGTAGGGCTGGATTCGGGTGTGGCTAAGGGTGGGTCCAGGGTGATTCCGTAGGACACGGGTTTGTGCTCTGGCTAACGGTAGGGCAAGGTGTACTGGTCGGGGACGGGCAAATGCTAGGCTTCGGACTAGAGTGAGCACTGGGCATTGGTCTAGGGCCCAAGCTAGGGCTAGTGGGAGCGGTAGGCGTAGCGCTGGGGTAGGCATAGGGCAAGAGGTGGGTGACGGGGTAAACCTAGGAGTAGGCCTAGGGCCAGGATTTGGAGCTGTGGCTAGGGGTAGGGATTGGGGTGGGCCTATGGTTAGGGGTAGCTGTAGGGCCAGGAGTAGTGGTAAGACTAGAGGTAGTGATAGGCGTAAGCCTAGGGCGAGGGGGAGTGCTCGGGGTAAGGTTAGATGAAGGACTAGTTGATGGCAGAGGCCTACGGGCAGTGTTAGTGTTAGGGCTCATGTTAGGCCTAGGATTAGTGGTAGTGGTAGGTGTTGGCCGAGGGCTTGTGGTAGGTGTCACGGGAGGACTCCGGTTAGACCTAGGACTCGGAACAGTTGTAGGGCTGGTTTCGGGTGTGGCTAAGCGTGGGTCAAGGGTGATTTCGTGGGATACAGGTTAGTGTTCTGGCTAATGGTAGGGCAAGGTGTACTGGTCGGGGACGGGCAAATGCTAGGCTTCGGACTAGAGTGAGCACTGGGCGTTGGTCTAGGGCCCGAGCTAGGGCTACTGTGAGCGGTAGGCGTAGCGCTGGGGTAGGCATAGGGCAAGAGGTGGGTGTCGGGGTAAACCTAGGAGTAGGCCTAGGGCCAGGAGTTGGAGCTGTGGCTAGGGGTAGGGATGGGGGTGGGCCTATGGTTAGGGGTAGCTGTAGGGCCAAAGGTAGGGGTAGGACTAGACGTAGTGCTAGGCGTAGGCCTAGGGCGAGGGGGAGTGCTCGGGGTAGGGTTAGGTGAAGGGGTAGTTGTTGGCAGAGGCCCACTGGCATTGATAGTGTTAGGACTCATGTTAGGCCTAGGATTAGTGTCAGTGGTAGGGGTTGGCCGAGGGCTAGGGGTAGGTGTCACGAGAGGGCTCCGTTTAGTCCTAGGACTCGGAACAGGTGTAGGGCTGGATTCGGGTGTGGCTAAGGGTGGGTCCAGGGTGATTCTGTAGGACACGGGTTAGTGCTCTGGCTAACGGTAGGGAAAGGTGTACTGGTCGGGGACGGGCAAATGCTAGGCCTTGGACTAGAGTGAGCACTGGGCGTTGGTCTAGGGCCGAGCTAGGGCTACTGGGAGCGGAGGCGTAGCGCTGGGGTAGGCATAGGGCAAGAGGTGGGTGTCGGTGTAAACCTAGGAGTAGGCCTAGGGCCAGGAGTTGGAGCTGTGGCTAGGGGTAGTGATGGGGGTGGGCTTATGAGTAGGGGTAGCTGTAGGGCCAGGGGTAGGGGTAGGACTAGAGGTAGTGCTAGGCTTAGGCCTAGGGCGAGGGGTAGTGCTCGGGGTAGGATTAGGGGAAAGGCTAGTGGTTGGCAGAGGCTCACGGGCAGTGTTAGTGTTAGGGCTCATGTTAGGCCTAGGATTAGTGATAGTGGTAGGGGTTTGCCGAGGGCTAAAGGTAGGTGTCACGGGAAAACTCCGGTTAGTCCTAGGACTCGGAACAGGTGTAGGGCTGGATTCGGGTGTGGCTAACGGTGGGTCCAGGGTGATTTCGTGGGACACAGGTTAGTGTTCTGGCTAACGGTAAAGCAAGGTGTACTGGTCGGCGACGGGCAAGTGCTAGGCCTCGGACTAGAATGAGCACTGGGAGTTGGTCTAGGGCCTGAGCTAGGGCTAGTGGGAGAGGTAGGCGTAGAGCTGTGGTAGGCATAGGGCAAGAGGTGGGTGTCGGGGTAAACCTAGAGGTAGGGCTAGGGCCAGGAATTGGAGCTGTGGCTAGGGTAGGGATGGGGGTGGGCCTATGGGTAGGGGTACCTGTAGGGCCACGTGTAGGGGTAGGACTAGAGGTAGTGCTAGGCGTAGGCCTAGGGCGAGGGGGAGTGCTCTGGGTAAGGTTAGGTGAAGGGCTAGTGTTTGGCAGAGGCCCACGGGCATTGTTAGTGTTAGGGCTCATGTTAGGCCTAGGATTAGTGGTAGTGGTAGGGGTTGGCCGAGGGCTAGGGGTAGGTGTCACGAGAGGGCTCCGTTTAGTCCTACTACTCAGAACAGGTGTAGGGCTAGATTCGGGTGTGGCTAAGGGTGGGTCCAGGGTGATTCTGTAGGACACGGGTTAGTGCTCTGGCTAACGGTAGGGAAAGGTGTACTGGTCGGGGACGGGAAAATGCTAGGCCTTGGACTAGAGTGAGCACTTGGCGTTGGTCTAGGGCCGAGCTAGGGCTAGTGGGAGCGGAGAAGTAGCGCTGGGGTAGGCATAGGGCAAGAGGTGGGTGTCGGGGTAAACCTAGGAGTAGGCCTAGGGCCAAAAGTTGGAGCTGTGGCTAGGGGTACGGATTGGGGTGGGCCTATGGTTAGGGGTAGCTGTAGGGACAGGGGTAGGGGTAGGACTAGAGGTAGTGCTAGGCGTAGGCCTAGGGCGAGGGGTAGTGCTGGGTGTAGGATTAGGTGAACGGCTAGTGGTTGGCAGAGGCCCATGTGCAGTGTTAGTGTTAGGGCTCATGTTAGGCCTAGGATTAGTGGTAGTGGTATGGGTTGGCCGAGGGTTAGGGGTAGGTTTCACGGGAGGACTCCGGTTAGTCCTAGGACTCCGAACAGGTGTAGGGCTGGTTTCGGGTGTGGCTAAGGGTGGGTACAGTGTGATTTCGTGGGTCACAGGTTAGTGTTCTAGCTAACGGTAGGGCAAGGTGTACTGGTCGGCGACGGGCAAGTGCTAGGCCTCGTACTAGAATGAGCACTGGGAGTTGGTCTAGGGCCTGAGCTAGGGCTAGTGGGATTGGTAGGCGTAGCGCTGGGGTAGGCATAGGGCAAGAGGTGGGTGTCGGGGTAAACCTAGGAGTAGGGCTACGGCCAGGAGTTGGAGCTGTGGCTAGGGGTAGGAATGGGGGTGGGCCTATGTGTAGGGGTAGCTGTAGGGCTATGGGTAGGGGTAGGACTAGAGGTAGTGCTAGGCGTAGGCCTAGGGCGAGGGGGAGTGCTCTGGGTATTAGGTGAACGTGTAGTGGTTGGCAGAGGCCTACGGCCGGTGTTAGTGTTAGGGCGCATGTTAGGCTTAGGATTAATGGTAGTGGTAGGGGTTGGACGAGGGCTAGGGGTAGGTGTAACGGGATGGCTCCGTTAGTCCTAGGACTTGAAACAGGTGTAGGGCTGGATTCGGGTGTGGCTTAGGGTGGGTCCAGGGTGATCCCAAGGGACACGGGTTAGTGCTCTGGCTAATGGTTGGGCAAGGTGTACTGGTCGGGGACGGGCAAATGCTAGGCTTCGCACTAGAGTGAGCACTGGGCGTTGGTCTAGGGCCCGAGCTAGGGCTACTGTGAGCGGTAGGCGTAGCGCTGGGGTAGGAATAGGGCAAGAGGTGGGTGTCTGGGTAAACCTAGGAGTAGGCCTAGGGCCAGGAGTTGGAGCTGTGGTTAGGGGTAGGGATGGGGGTGGGCCTATGGGTAGGGGTAGCTGTAGGGCCACGGATAGGGGTAGGACTAGAGGTAGTGCTAGGCGTTGGCCTAGGGCGAGGGGTAGTGCTCGGGTAGGATTAGGGGAAAGGCTAGTGGTTGGCAGAGGCTCACGGGCAGTGTTAGTGTTAGGGCTCATTTTAGGCCTAGGATTAGTGGTAGTGGTAGGTGTTGGCCGAGGGCTAGGTGTAGGTGTCACGGGAGGGCTCCATTTAGTCCTAGTACTCAGAACAGGTGTAGGGCTGGATTCGGGTGTGGCTAAGGGTGGGTCCAGGGTGATTCCGTAGGACACGGGTTTGTGCTCTGGCTAACGGTAGGGCAAGGTGTACTGGTCGGGGACGGGCAAATGCTAGGCTTCGGACTAGAGTGAGCACTGGGCATTGGTCTAGGGCCCAAGCTAGGGCTAGTGGGAGCGGTAGGCGTAGCGCTGGGGTAGGCATAGGGCAAGAGGTGGGTGACGGGGTAAACCTAGGAGTAGGCCTAGGGCCAGGATTTGGAGCTGTGGCTAGGGGTAGGGATTGGGGTGGGCCTATGGTTAGGGGTAGCTGTAGGGCCAGGGGTAGGGGTAAGACTAGAGGTAGTGCTAGGCGTAAGCCTAGGGCGAGGGGCAGTGCTCGGGGTAAGGTTAGATGAAGGACTAGTTGTTGGCAGAGGCCTACGGGCAGTGTTAGTGTTAGGGCTCATGTTAGGCCTAGGATTAGTGGTAGTGGTAGGGGTTTGCCGAGGGCTAAAGATAGGTGTCACGGAGAAACTCCGGTTAGTCCTAGGACTCGGAACAGGTGTAGGGCTGGATTCGGGTGTGGCTAAGGGTGGGTCCATGGTGATTTCGTGAAACACAGGTTAGTGTTCTGGCTAACGGTAGGGCAAGGTGTACTGGTCGGCGACGAGCAAGTGGTAGGCCTCGGACTAGAATGAGCACTGGGCGTTGGTCTAGGGCCCGAGCTAGGGCTAGTGGGAGCGGTAGGCGTAGCGCTGGGGTAGGCATAGGGCAAGAGGTGGGTGTCGGGGTAATCCTAGGAGTAGGGCTACGGCCAGGAGTTGGAGCTGTGGCTAGGGGTAGGAATGGGGGTGGGACTATGTGTAGGGGTAGCTGTAGGGCCAGGGGTAGGTGTAGGACTAGAGGTAGTGCTAAGGGTAGGCGTAGGGCGAGGGGGAGTGCTCGGGGTAGGGTTAGGTGAAGTGCTAGTAGTTGGCAGAGGCCCACGGGCAGTGTTAGTGTTAGGGCTCATGTTAGGCCTAGGATTAGTGATAGTGGTAGGGGTTTGCCGAGGGCTAAAGGTAGGTGTCACGGGAAAACTCCGGTTAGTCCTAGGACTCGGAACATGTGTAGGGCTGGATTCGGGTGTGGCTAACGGTGGGTCCAGGGTGATTTCGTGGGACACAGGTTAGTGTTCTGGCTAACGGTAGGGCAAGGTGTACTGGTCGGCGACGGGCAAGTGCTAGGCCTCGGACTAGAATGAGCACTGGGAGTTGGTCTAGGGCCTGAGCTAGGGCTAGTGGGAGAGGTAGGCGTAGCGCTGTGGTAGGCATAGGGCAAGAGGTGGGTGTCGGGGTAAACCTAGGAGTAGGGCTAGGGCCAGGAATTGGAGCTGTGGCTAGGGGTAGGGATGGGGGTGGGCCTATGGGTAGGGGTACCTGTAGGGCCACGGGTAGGGGTAGGACTAGAGGTAGTGCTAGGCGTAGGCCTAGGGCGATGGGTGGTGCTCGGGGTAGGATTAGGTGAACGGCTAGTGGTTGGCAGAGGCCCACGGGCAGTGTTAGTGTTAGGGCTCATGTTAGGCCTAGAATTAGTGGTAGTGGTAGGGGTTGGCCGAGGGCTAGGTGTAGGTGTCACAGGAGGGCTCCGTTTAGTCCTAGGACTCAGAACAGGTGTAGGGCTGGATTCGGGTGTGGCTAAGGGTGGGTCCAGGGTGATTCTGTAGGACACGGGTTAGTGCTCTGGCTAACGGTAGGGAAAGGTGTACTGGTCGGGGACGGGCAAATGCTAGGCCTTGGACTAGAGTGAGCACTGGGCGTTGGTCTAGGGCCGAGCTAGGGCTAGTGGGAGCGGAGGCGTAGCGCTGGGGTAGGCATAGGGCAAGAGGAGGGTGTCGGGGTAATCCGAGGAGTAGGCCTAGGGCCAGGAGTTGGAGCTGTGGCTAGGGGTAGGGATGGGGGTGGGCCTATGCTTAGGGGTAGCTGTAGGGCCAGGGGTAGGGGTAGGACTAGAGGTAGTGCTAGGCGTAGGCCTAGGGCGAGGGGGAGTGCTCTGGGTAAGGTTAGGTGAAGGGCTAGTGTTTGGCAGAGGCCCACGGGCATTGTTAGTGTTAGGGTTCATGTTAGGCCTAGGATTAGTGGTAGTGGTAGGGGTTGGCCGAGGGCTAGGGGTAGGTGTCACGAGAGGGCTCCGTTTAGTCCTACTACTCAGAACAGGTGTAGGGCTAGATTCGGGTGTGGCTAAGGGTGGGTCCAGGGTGATTCTGTAGGACATGGGTTAGTGCTCTGGCTAACGGTAGGGAAAGGTGTACTGGTCGGGGACGGGAAAATGCTAGGCCTTGGACTAGAGTGAGCACTTGGCGTTGATCTAGGGCCGAGCTAGGGCTAGTGGGAGCGGAGGCGTAGCGCTGGGGTAGGTATAGGGCAAGAGGTTGGTGTCGGGGTAAACCTAGGAGTAGGCCTAGGGCCAGGAGTTGGAGCTGTGGCTAGGGGTAGGGATGGGGGTGGGCCTTTGGTTAGGGGTAGCTGTAGGGGCAGGGGTAGGGGTAGGACTAGAGGTAGTGCTAGGCGTAGGCCTAGGGCAAGGGGGAGTGCTCGGGGTAAGGTTAGGTGAAGGGCTAGTGTTTGGCAGAGGCCCACGGGCATTGTTAGTGTTAGGGCTCATGTTAGGCCTAGGATTAGTGGTAGTGGTAGGGGTTGGCCGAGGGCTAGGGGTAGGTGTCACGAGAGGGCTTCGTTTAGTCCTAGGACTCGGAACAGGTGTAGGGCTGGATTCGGGTGTGGCTAAGGGTGGGTCCTGGGTGATTCCGAAGGACACGGGTTAGTGCTCTTGCTAACGGTAGGGCAAGGTGTACTGGTCGGCGACGGGCAAGTGCTAGGCCTCAAACTAGAGTTAGCACTGGGCGTTGGTCTAGGGCCCGAGCTAGGGCTACTGGGAGCGGTAGGCGTAGCGCTGGGGTAGGCATAGGGCAAGAGGTGTGTGTCGGGGTAAACCTAGGAGTAGGCCTAGGGCCAGGAGTTTGAGCTGTGGCTAGGGGTAAGGATGGGGGTGGGCCTATAATTAGGGGTAGCTGTAGGGCCAGGGTTAGGTGTAGGACTAGAGGTAGTGCTGGGCGTAGGCCTAGGGCAAGGGGGAGTACTCGGGGTAGGGTTCGGTGAAGTGCTAGTAGTTGGCAGAGGCCCACGGGCAGTGTTAGTGTTAGGGCTCATGTTAGGCCTAGGATTAGTGATAGTGGTAGGGGTGTGCCAAGGGCTAAAGGTAGGTGTCACGGGAAAACTCCGGTTAGACCTAGGACTCGGAAGAGGTGTAGGGCTGGATTCGGGTGTGGCTAAGGGTGGGTCCAGGGTGATTTCGTAAGACACAGGTTAGTGTTCTGGCTAACGGTAGGGCAAGGTGTACTGGTCGGCGACGGGCAAGTGCTAGGCCTCGGACTAGAATGAGCACTGGGAGTTGGTCTAGGGCCTCAGCTAGGGCTAGTGGGATTGGTAGGCGTAGCGCTGGGGTAGGCATAGGGCAAGAGGTGGGTGTCGGGGTAAACCTAGGAGTAGGGCTACGGCCAGGAGTTGGAGCTGTGGCTAGGGGTAGGAATGGGGGTGGGCCTATGTGTAGGGGTAGCTGTAGGGCTATGGGTAGGGGTAGGACTAGAGGTAGTGCTAGGCGTAGGCCTAGGGCGAGGGGGAGTGCTCTGGGTATTAGGTGAACGTGTAGTGGTTGGCAGAGGCCTACGGCCGGTGTTAGTGTTAGGGTTCATGTTAGGCCTAGGATTAGTGGTAGTGGTAGGGGTTGGCCGAGGGCTAGGGGTAGGTATCACGAGAGGGCTTCGTTTAGTCCTAGGACTCGGAACAGGTGTAGGGCTGGATTCGGGTGTGGCTCAGGGTGGGTCCTGGGTGATTCCGAAGGACACGGGTTAGTGCTCTTGCTAACGGTAGGGCAAGGTGTACTGGTCGGCGACGGGCAAGTGCTAGGCCTCAAACTAGAGTGAGAACTGGGCGTTGGTCTAGGGCCCGACCTAGGGCTACTGGGAGCGGTAGGCGAGGCGCTGGGGTAGGCATAGGGCAAGAGGTGTGTGTCGGGGTAAACCTAGGAGTAGGCCTAGGGCCAGGAGTTGGAGCTGTGGCTAGGGGTAAGGATGGGGGTGGGCCTATAGTTAGGGGTAGCTGTAGGGCCAGGGGTAGGTGTAGGACTAGAGGTAGTGCGAAGCGTAGGCGTAGGGCGAGGGGGAGTGCTCGGGGTAGGGTTAGGTGAAGTGCTAGTAGTTGGCAGAGGCCCACGGGCAGTGTTAGTGTTAGGGCTCATGTTAGGCCTAGGATTAGTGATAGTGGTAGGGGTTTGCCGAGGGCTAAAGGTAGGTGTCACGGGAAAACTCCGGTTAGTCCTAGGACTCGGAACATGTGTAGGGCTGGATTCGGGTGTGGCTAACGGTGGGTCCAGGGTGATTTCGTGGGACACAGGTTAGTGTTCTGGCTAACGGTAGGGCAAGGTGTACTGGTCGGCGACGGGCAAGTGCTAGGCCTCGGACTAGAATGAGCACTGGGAGTTGGTCTAGGGCCTGAGCTAGGGCTAGTGGGAGAGGTAGGCGTAGCGCTGTGGTAGGCATAGGGCAAGAGGTGGGTGTCGGGGTAAACCTAGGAGTAGGGCTAGGGCCAGGAATTGGAGCTGTGGCTAGGGGTAGGGATGGGGGTGGGCCTATGGGTAGGGGTACCTGTAGGGCCACGGGTAGGGGTAGGACTAGAGGTAGTGCTAGGCGTAGGCCTAGGGCGATGGGTGGTGCTCGGGGTAGGATTAGGTGAACGGCTAGTGGTTGGCAGAGGCCCACGGGCAGTGTTAGTGTTAGGGCTCATGTTAGGCCTAGAATTAGTGGTAGTGGTAGGGGTTGGCCGAGGGCTAGGTGTAGGTGTCACAGGAGGGCTCCGTTTAGTCCTAGGACTCAGAACAGGTGTAGGGCTAGATTCGGGTGTGGCTAAGGGTGGGTCCAGGGTGATTCTGTAGGACACGGGTTAGTGCTCTGGCTAACGGTAGGGAAAGGTGTACTGGTCGGGGACGGGCAAATGCTAGGCCTTGGACTAGAGTGAGCACTGGGCGTTGGTCTAGGGCCGAGCTAGGGCTAGTGGGAGCGGAGGCGTAGCGCTGGGGTAGGCATAGGGCAAGAGGAGGGTGTCGGGGTAATCCGAGGAGTAGGCCTAGGGCCAGGAGTTGGAGCTGTGGCTAGGGGTAGGGATGGGGGTGGGCCTATGCTTAGGGGTAGCTGTAGGGCCAGGGGTAGGGGTAGGACTAGAGGTAGTGCTAGGCGTAGGCCTAGGGCGAGGGGGAGTGCTCTGGGTAAGGTTAGGTGAAGGGCTAGTGTTTGGCAGAGGCCCACGGGCATTGTTAGTGTTAGGGTTCATGTTAGGCCTAGGATTAGTGGTAGTGGTAGGGGTTGGCCGAGGGCTAGGGGTAGGTGTCACGAGAGGGCTCCGTTTAGTCCTACTACTCAGAACAGGTGTAGGGCTAGATTCGGGTGTGGCTAAGGGTGGGTCCAGGGTGATTCTGTAGGACATGGGTTAGTGCTCTGGCTAACGGTAGGGAAAGGTGTACTGGTCGGGGACGGGAAAATGCTAGGCCTTGGACTAGAGTGAGCACTTGGCGTTGATCTAGGGCCGAGCTAGGGCTAGTGGGAGCGGAGGCGTAGCGCTGGGGTAGGTATAGGGCAAGAGGTTGGTGTCGGGGTAAACCTAGGAGTAGGCCTAGGGCCAGGAGTTGGAGCTGTGGCTAGGGGTAGGGATGGGGGTGGGCCTTTGGTTAGGGGTAGCTGTAGGGGCAGGGGTAGGGGTAGGACTAGAGGTAGTGCTAGGCGTAGGCCTAGGGCAAGGGGGAGTGCTCGGGGTAAGGTTAGGTGAAGGGCTAGTGTTTGGCAATGGCCCACGGGCATTGTTAGTGTTAGGGCTCATGTTAGGCCTAGGATTAGTGGTAGTGGTAGGGGTTGGCCGAGGGCTAGGGGTAGGTGTCACGAGAGGGCTTCGTTTAGTCCTAGGACTCGGAATAGGTGTAGGGCTGGATTCGGGTGTGGCTAAGGGTGGGTCCTGGGTGATTCCGAAGGACACGGGTTAGTGCTCTTGCTAACGGTAGGGCAAGGTGTACTGGTCGGCGACGGGCAAGTGCTAGGCCTCAAACTAGAGTTAGCACTGGGCGTTGGTCTAGGGCCCGAGCTAGGGCTACTGGGAGCGGTAGGCGTAGCGCTGGGGTAGGCATAGGGCAAGAGGTGTGTGTCGGGGTAAACCTAGGAGTAGGCCTAGGGCCAGGAGTTTGAGCTGTGGCTAGGGGTAAGGATGGGGGTGGGCCTATAATTAGGGGTAGCTGTAGGGCCAGGGTTAGGTGTAGGACTAGAGGTAGTGCTGGGCGTAGGCCTAGGGCGAGGGGGAGTACTCGGGGTAGGGTTCGGTGAAGTGCTAGTAGTTGGCAGAGGCCCACGGGCAGTGTTAGTGTTAGGGCTCATGTTAGGCCTAGGATTAGTGATAGTGGTAGGGGTTTGCCAAGGGCTAAAGGTAGGTGTCACGGGAAAACTCCGGTTAGTCCTAGGACTCGGAAGAGGTGTAGGGCTGGATTCGGGTGTGGCTAAGGGTGGGTCCAGGGTGATTTCGTAAGACACAGGTTAGTGTTCTGGCTAACGGTAGGGCAAGGTGTACTGGTCGGCGACGGGCAAGTGCTAGGCCTCGGACTAGAATGAGCACTGGGAGTTGGTCTAGGGCCTCAGCTAGGGCTAGTGGGATTGGTAGGCGTAGCGCTGGGGTAGGCATAGGGCAAGAGGTGGGTGTCGGGGTAAACCTAGGAGTAGGGCTACGGCCAGGAGTTGGAGCTGTGGCTAGGGGTAGGAATGGGGGTGGGCCTATGTGTAGGGGTAGCTGTAGGGCTATGGGTAGGGGTAGGACTAGAGGTAGTGCTAGGCGTAGGCCTAGGGCGAGGGGGAGTGCTCTGGGTATTAGGTGAACGTGTAGTGGTTGGCAGAGGCCTACGGCCGGTGTTAGTGTTAGGGTTCATGTTAGGCCTAGGATTAGTGGTAGTGGTAGGGGTTGGCCGAGGGCTAGGGGTAGGTATCACGAGAGGGCTTCGTTTAGTACTAGGACTCGGAACAGGTGTAGGGCTGGATTCGGGTGTGGCTAAGGGTGGGTCCTGGGTGATTCCGAAGGACACGGGTTAGTGCTCTTGCTAACGGTAGGGCAAGGTGTACTGGTCGGCGACGGGCAAGTGCTAGGCCTCAAACTAGAGTGAGAACTGGGCGTTGGTCTAGGGCCCGACCTAGGGCTACTGGGAGCGGTAGGCGAGGCGCTGGGGTAGGCATAGGGCAAGAGGTGTGTGTCGGGGTAAACCTAGGAGTAGGCCTAGGGCCAGGAGTTGGAGCTATGGCTAGGGGTAGAGATGGGGGTGGTCTTATGAGTAGGGGTAGCTGTAGGGCCACGGGTAGGGGTAGGACTAGAGGTAGTGCTAGGCGTAGGCCTAGGGCGATGGGTGGTGCTCGTGGTAGGATTAGGTGAACGGCTAGTGGTTGGCAGAGGCCCACGGGCAGTGTTAGTGTTAGGGCTCATGTTAGGCCTAGAATTAGTGGTAGTGGTAGGGGTTGGCCGAGGGCTAGGTGTAGGTGTCACAGGAGGGCTCCGTTTAGTCCTAGGACTCAGAACAGGTGTAGGGCTAGATTCGGGTGTGGCTAAGGGTGGGTCCAGGGTGATTCTGTAGGACACGGGTTAGTGCTCTGGCTAACGGTAGGGAAAGGTGTACTGGTCGAAGACGGGCAAATGCTAGGCCTTGGACTAGAGTGAGCACTGGGCGTTGGTCTAGGGCCGAGCTAGGGCTAGTGGGAGCGGAGGCGTAGCGCTGGGGTAGGCATAGGGCAAGAGGAGGGTGTCGGGGTAATCCGAGGAGTAGGCCTAGGGCCAGGCGTTGGAGCTGTGGCTAGGGGTAGGGATGGGGGTAAGCCTTTGGTTAGGGGTAGCTATAGGGGCAGGGGTAGGGGTAGGACTAGAGGTAGTGCTAGGCGTAGGCCTAGGGCAAGGGGGAGTGCTCGGGGTAAGGTTAGGTGAAGGGCTAGTGTTTGGCAGAGGCCCACGGGCATTGTTAGTGTTAGGGCTCATGTTAGGCCTAGGATTAGTGGTAGTGGTAGGGGTTGGCCGAGGGCTAGGGGTAGGTGTCACGAGAGGGCTCCGTTTAGTCCTAGGACTCGGAACAGGTGTAGGGCTAGATTCGGGTGTGGCTAAGGGTGGGTCCTGGGTGATTCCGAAGAACACGGGTTAGTGCTCTTGCTAACGGTAGGGCAAGGTGTACTGGTCGGCGACGGGCAAGTGCTACGCCTCAAACTAGAGTGAGCACTGGGCGTTGGTCTAGGGCCCGACCTAGGGCTACTGGGAGCGGTAGGCGTAGCGCTGGGGTAGGCATAGGGCAAGAGGTGTGTGTCGGGGTAAACCTAGGAGTAGGCCTAGGGCCAGGAGTTTGAGCTGTGGCTAGGGGTAAGGATGGGGGTGGGCCTATGGTTAGGGGTAGCTGTAGGGCCAGGGTTAGGTGTAGGACTAGAGGTAGTGCTGGGCGTAGGCCTAGGGCGAGGGGGAGTGCTCGGGTAGGGTTCGGTGAAGTGCTAGTAGTTGGCAGAGGCCCACGGGCAGTGTTAGTGTTAGGGCTCATGTTAGGCCTAGGATTAGTGATAGTGGTAGGGGTTTGCCAAGGGCTAAAGGTAGGTGTCACGGGAAAACTCCGGTTAGTCCTAGGACTCG
Source organism: Rhinolophus hipposideros (assembly GCF_964194185.1). Classification (NCBI taxonomy): domain Eukaryota; kingdom Metazoa; phylum Chordata; class Mammalia; order Chiroptera; family Rhinolophidae; genus Rhinolophus; species Rhinolophus hipposideros. The sequence goes on along the minus strand of NW_027668929.1, from coordinate 230,186 downwards.
GAAGAGGTGTAGGGCTGGATTCGGGTGTGGCTAAGGGTGGGTCCAGGGTGATTTCGTGGGACACAGGTTAGTGTTCTGGCTAACGGTAGGGCAAGGTGTACTGGTCTGCGACGGGCAAGTGCTAGGCCTCGGATTAGAATGAGCACTGGGAGTTGGTCTAGGGCCTCAGCTAGGGCTAGTGGGATTGGTAGGCGTAGCGCTGGGGTAGGCATAGGGCAAGAGGTGGGTGTCGGGGTAAACCTAGGAGTAGGGCTATGGCCAGGAGTTGGAGCTGTGGCTAGGGGTAGGAATGGGGGTGGGCCGATGTGTAGGGGTAGCTGTAGGGCTATGGGGAGGGGTAGGACTAGAGGTAGTGCTAGGCGTAGGCCTAGGGCGAGGGGGAGTGCTCTGGGTATTAGGTGAACGTGTAGTGGTTGGCAGAGGCCTACGGCCGGTGTTAGTGTTAGGGTTCATGTTAGGCCTAGGATTAGTGGTAGTGGTAGGGGTTGGACGAGGGCTAGGGGTAGGTGTAACGGGATGGCTCCGTTAGTCCTAGGACTTGAAACAGGTGTAGGGCTGGATTCAAGTGTGGCTTAGGGTGGGTCCAGGGTGATTCCATAGGACACGGGTTAGTGCTCTGGCTAATGGTAGGGCAAGGTGTACTGGTCGGGGACGGGCAAATGCTAGGCTTCGCACTAGAGTGAGCACTGGGCGTTGGTCTAGGGCCCGAGCTAGGGCTACTGTGAGCGGTAGGCGTAGCGCTGGGGTAGGCATAGGGCAAGAGGTGGGTGTCGGGGTAAACCTAGGAGTAGGCCTAGGGCCAGGAGTTGGAGCAGTGGCAAGGGGTAGGGATGGGGGTGGGCCTATGGGTAGGGGTAGCTGTAGGGATAGGGGTAGGGGTAGGACTAGAGGTAGTGCTAGTCGTAGGCATAGGGCTAGGGGTAGTGCTCGGGGTAGGATTAGGTGAAGGGCTAGTGGTTGGCAGAGGCCCACGGGCAGTGTTAGGGTTAGGGCTCATGTTAGGCCCAGGATTAGTGGTAGTGGTAGGGGTCGGCCTAGGGTTAGGGGTAGGTGTCACGGGAAAACTCCGGTTAGTCCTTGGACTCGGAACAGGTGTAGGGCTGGTTTCGGGTGTGGCTAAGGGTGGGTCCAGGGTGATTTCGTGGGACACAGGTTAGTGTTCTGGCTAACGGTAGGGCAAGGTTTACGGGTCGGGGACGGGCAAGTGCTAGGCTTCGGACTAGAGTGAGCACTGGGCGTTGTTCTAGGGCCGAGCTAGGGCTAGTGGCAGCGGTAGGTGTAACCCTGGGGTAGGCATAGGGCAAGAGGTGGGTGTCGGGCTAAACCTAGGAGTAGGCCTAGGGCCAGGAGTTGGAGCTATGGCTAGGGGTAGGGATGGGGGTGGGCCTATGGTTAGTTGTAGCTGTAGGGCCAGAGGTAGGGGTAGGACTAGAGGTAGTGCTAGGCGTAGGCCTAGGGCGAGGGGGAGTGCTCGGGGTAGGGTTAGGTGAAGGGCTAGTGGTTGGCAGATGCCCACGGGCAGTGTTAGTGTTAGGGCTCATGTTAGGCCTAGGATTAGTGGTAGTGGTAGGAGTTGGCCGAGGGCTAGGGGTAGGTTTCAAGGGAGGGCTCCGTTTTGTCCTAGGACTCGGAACAGGTGCAGGGCTTGATTCGGGTGTGGCTAAGGGTGGATCCAGGGTGATTCCGTAGGACACAGGTTAGTGCTCTGGCTAACGGTAGGGCAAGGTGTACTGGTCGGTGACGGGCAAGTGCTAGGCCTCGGACTAGAGTGAGCACTGGGCGTTGGTCTAGGGCCCGAGCTAGGGCTAGTGGGAGCGGTAGGCGTGGCGCTGTGGTAGGCATAGGGCAAGAGGTGGGTGTCGGGGTAAACCTAGGAGTAGGCCTAGGGCCAGGAGTTGGAGTTGTGGCTAGGTGTAGGGATCGGGGTGGGCCTATGGTTAGGTGTAGCTGTAGGGCCAGGGGTAGGGGTAGGACTAGAGGTAGTGCTAGGCGTAGGCCTAGGGCGAGGGGGAGTGCTCGGGGTAGGGTTAGGTGAAGGGCTAGTGGTTGGCAGAATCCCACGGGCAGTGTTAGGGTTAGGGCTCATGTTAGGCCTAGGATTAGTGGTAGTGGTAGGGGTTGGCCGAGGGTTAGGGGTAGTTGTCACGGGAGGGCTCCGTTTAGTCCTAGGACTCGGAACAGGTGTAGGGCTGGATTCGGTTGTGGCTAAGGGTGGGTCCAGGGTGATTCCGTAGGACACGGGTTAGTGCTCTGGCTAACGGTAGGGCAAGGTGTACTGGTCGGCGACGGGCAAGTGCTAGGCCTCGGACTAGAGTGAACACTGGGCGTTGGTCTAGGGCCTGAGTTAGGGCTACTGGGAGTGGTAGGTGTAGCGCTGGGGTAGGCATAGGGCAAGAGGTGCGTTTCGGGGTAAACCTAGGAGTAGGCCTAGGGCCAGATGTTGGAGCTGTGGCTAGGAGTAGTGATGGGGGTGGGCCTATGGTTAGGGGTAGCTGTAGGGCCACGGGTAGGGGTAGAACTAGAGGTAGGGCTAGGCGTAGGCCTAGGGCGAGGGGTAGTACTCCGGGTAGGATTAGGTGAAGGGTTACTGGTGGCAGAGGCCCACGGGCAGTGTTATTGTTAGGGCTAATGTTAGGCCTAGGATTAGTGGTAGTGGTAGGGGTTGGACGATGGTTAGGGGTAGGTGTCACGGGAGGACTCCGGTTAGTCCTAGGACTCGGAACAGGTGTAGGGCTGGTTTCGGGTGTGGCTAAGCGTGGGTCCAGGGTGATTTCGTGGGACACAGGTAAGTGTTCTGGCTAACGGTAGGGCAAGGTGTACTGGTCGGCGACGGGCAAGTGCTACGCCTCGGACTAGAATGAGCATTGGGCGTTGGTCTAGGGCCCGAGCTAGGGCTAGTGGGAGCTGTAGGCATAGCGCTGGGGTAGGCATAGGGCAAGAGGTGGGTGTCGGGCTAAACCTAGGAGTAGGCCTAGGGCCAGGAGTTGGAGCTGTGGCTAGGGGTAGGGATGGGGGTGGGCCTATGGGTAGGGGTAGCTGTAGGGCCAGGGGTAGGGGTAGGATTGGAGGTAGTGCTAGGCGTAGGCCTAGGGCGAGGGGGGGTGCTCTGGGTAGGGTTAGGTGAAGGGCTAGTGGTTGGCAGAGGCCTACGGGCAGTGTTAGTGTTAGGGCTCATGTTAGGCCTAGGATTAGTGGTACTGGTAGAGGTTGGCCGAGGGCTAGGTGTAGGTGTCACGGGAGGGCTCCGTTTAGTCCTAGGACTCGGAACAGCTGTAGGGCTGGATTCGGGTGTGACTAAGGGTGGGTCCAGGGTGATTCCGTAGGACACGGGTTAGTGCTCTGGCTAACGGTAGGGCAAGGTGTACTGGTCGGCGACGGGCAAGTGCTAGGCCTCGGACTAGAGTGAGCACTTTGCGTTGGTCTAGGTCCCGAGCTAGGGCTAGTGGGAGCGGTAGGCGTAGCCCTGGGGTAGGCATAGGGCAAGAGGTGGGTGTCGGGGTTAACCGAGGAGTAGGCCTAGGGCCAGGAGTTGGAGCTGTGGCTAGGGGTAGGGATGGGGGTGGGCCTATGGGTACGGATAGCTGTAGGGCCAGGGGTAGGGGTAGGACTAGAGGTAGTGCTAGGCGTAAGCCTAGGGCGAGGGGGAGTGCTCGGGGTAAGGTTAGGTGAACGACTAGTGGTTGGCAGAGGCCCACGGGCAGTGTTACTGTTAGGGCTCATGTTAGGCCTAGGATTAGTGGTAGTGGTAGGGGTTGAACGAGGGCTAGTGGTAGGTGTCACGGGAGGACTCTGGTTAGTCCTAGGACTCGGAACAGGTGTAGGGCTGGTTTCAGGTGTGGCTAAGGGTGGGTCCAGTGTGATTTCTTGGGACACAAGTTAGTGTTATGGCTAACGGTAGGGCAAGGTGTACTGGTCGGCGACGGGCAAGTGCTAGGCCTCGGAAAAGAGTGAGCACTGGGCATTGGTCTAGGGCCCGAGCTAGGGTTACTGAGAGTGGTAGGTGTAGTGCTGGGGTAGGCATAGGGCAAGAGTTGGGTGTCGGGGTAAACCTAGGAGTTGTCCTAAAGCCAGACGTTGGAGCTGTGGCTAGGGGTAGTGATGTGTGTGGGCCTATGGTTAGGGGCAGCTGTAGGGCCAGGGGTAGGGTTAGGACTAGAGGTAGTGCTAGGCGTAGGCCTAGGGCGAGGGGGAGTGCTCGGGGTAGGGTTAGGTGAAGTGCTAGTGGTTGGCAGAGGCCCACGGGCAGTGTTAGTGTTAGGGCTCATGTTAGGCCTAGGATTAGTGGTAGTGGTAGGGGTTGGCCGAGGGCTATGGGTAGGTGTCACGGGAGGGCTCCGTTTAGTCCTAGGACTCGGAACAGGTGTAGGGCTGGATTCGGGTGTAGCTAAGGGTGGGTCCAGGGTGATTCCGTAGGACACGGGTTAGTGCTCTGGCTAACGGTAGGGCAAGGTGTACTGGTCGGCGACGGGCAAGTGCAAGGCCTCGGACTAGAGTGAGCACTGAGCGTTGGTCTAGGGCTCGAGCTAGGGCTACTGGGAGTGGTAGGTGTAGCGCTGGGGTAGGCATAGGGCAAGAGTTCGGTGTCGGAGTAAACCTAAAAGTAGGCCTAGGGCCAGGAGTTGGAGCTATGGCTAGGGGTATGATGGGGGTGGGCCTATGGTTAGGGGTAGCTGTAGGGCCAGGGGAAGGAGTAGGACTAGAGGTAGTGCTAGGCGTAGGCCTAGGGCGAGGGGGAGTGCTCGAGGTAGGATTAGGTGAAGGACTAGTGGTTGGCAGAGGCCCACGGGCAGTGTTAGTGTTAGGGCTCATGTTAGGCCTAGGATTAGTGGTAGTGGTAGGGTTTGGCCGAGGGCTATGGGTAGGTGTCACGGGAGGGCTCCGTTTAGTCCTAGGACTCGGAACAGGTGTAGGGCTGGATTCGGGTGTGGTTAAGGGTGGGTCCAAGCTGATTCCGTAGGACACGGGTTAGTGCTCTGGCTAACGGTAGGGCAAGGTGTACTGGTCGGTGACGGGCAAGTGCTAGGCCTCGGACTAGAGTGAGCACTGGGTGTTGGTCTAGGGCCCGAGCTAGGGCTACTGGGAGCGGTAGGCGTAGCGCTGGGGTACGCATAGGGCAAGAGGTGGGTGTAGGGGTAAACCTAGGAGTAGGCCTAGGGGCAGGAGTTGGAACTGTGGCTAGGGGTAGTAATGGGGGTGGGCCTATGGTTAGGGGTAGCTGTAGGGCCAGGGGTAGGGGTAGGACTAGAAGTAGTGCTAGGCGTAGGCCTAGGGCGAGGGTGAGTGCTCGGGGTAGGGTTAGGTGAAGTGCTACTGGTTGGCAGAGGCCCACTGGCATTGTTAGTGTTAGGGCTCCTGTTAGGCCTAGGATAAGTGGTAGTGGTAGGGTTTGGCCGAGGGCTAGGGGTAGGTGTCACGGGAGGGCTACGTATAGTCTTAGGACTCGGAACAGGTGTAGGGCTGGATTCGGGTGTGGCTAAGGGTGGGACCAGGGTGATTCCGTAAACACGGGTTAGTGCTCTGGCTGACGGTAGGGCAAGGTGTACTGGTCGGCGACGGGCAAGTGCTAGGCCTCGGAAAAGAGTGAGCACTGGGCATTGGTCTAGGGCCCGAGCTAGGGTTACTGAGAGTGGTAGGTGTAGTGCTGGGGTAGGCATAGGGCAAGAGTTGGGTGTCGGGGTAAACCTAGGAGTTGTCCTAAAGCCAGACGTTGGAGCTGTGGCTAGGGGTAGTGATGTGTGTGGGCCTATGGTTAGGGGCAGCTGTAGGGCCAGGGGTAGGGTTAGGACTAGAGGTAGTGCTAGGCGTAGGCCTAGGGCGAGGGGGAGTGCTCGGGGTAGGGTTAGGTGAAGTGCTAGTGGTTGGCAGAGGCCCACGGGCAGTGTTAGTGTTAGGGCTCATGTTAGGCCTAGGATTAGTGGTAGTGGTAGGGGTTGGCCGAGGGCTATGGGTAGGTGTCACGGGAGGACTCCGTTTAGTCCTAGGACTCAGAACAGGTGTAGGGCTCGATTCGGGTGTGGCTAAGGGTGGGTCCAGGGTGATTCCGTAGGACACGGGTTACTGCTCTGGCTAACGGTAGGGCAAAGTGTACTTGTCGGCGACGGTCAAGTGCTAGGCCTCGGACTAGAGTGAGCACTGGGCGTTGGTCTAGGGCCCGAGCTAGGTCTAGTGGGAGCAGTAGGCCTAGCGCTGTGGTAGGCATAGGGCAAGAGGTGGGTGTCGGGGTAAACCTAGGAGTAGGCCTAGGGCGAGGAGTTGGAGCTGTGTCTAGGGGTAGTGATGGGGGTGGGCCTATGGTTAGGTGTAGCTGTAGGGCCATGGGTAGGGTTAGGACTAGAGGTAGTGCTAGGCGTAGGCCTAGGGCGAGGGGGAGTGCTCGGGGTAGGGTTAGGTGAAGGGCTAGTGGTTGGCAGAGGCCCACGGGCAGTGTTAGTGTTAGGGCTCATGTTAGGCCTAGGATTAGTGGTAGTGGTAGGGGTTGGCTGAGGGTTAGGGGTATGTGTCACGGGAAGACTCCGGTTAATCCTAGGACTCGGAACAGGTGTAGGGCTGGTTTCGGGTGTGGTTAAGGGTGGGTACAGAGTGATTTCGTGGGACACAGGTCAGTGTTCTGGCTAACGGTAGAGCAAGGTGTACTGGTCGGTGACGGGCAAGTGCTAGGCCTCGGAGTAGAGTGAGCACTGGGCGTTGGTCTAGGGCCTGAGCTAGGGCTAGTGGGAGCGGTAGGTGTAGCGCTACGGTAGGCATAGGGCAAGTGTGGGTGTCGGGGTAAACATAGGAGTAGGCCTAGGGGCAGGAGTTGGAGCTGTGGCTAGGGGTAGGGATGGGGGTGGGCCTATGGGTACGGATAGCTGTAGGGCCAGGGGTAGGGTTAGGACTAGAGGTAGTGCTAGGCGTAAGCCTAGGGCGAGGGGGAGTGCTCGGGGTAAGGTTAGGTGAACGACTAGTGGTTGGCAGAGGCCCACGGGCAGTGTTACTGTTAGGGCTCATGTTAGGCCTAGGATTAGTGGTAGTGGTAGGGGTTGAACGAGGGCTAGTGGTAGGTGTCACGGGAGGACTCTGGTTAGTCCTAGGACTCGGAACAGGTGTAGGGCTGGTTTCAGGTGTGGCTAAGGGTGGGTCCAGTGTGATTTCTTCGGACACAGGTTAGTGTTATGGCTCACGGTAGGGCAAGGTGTACTGGTCGGGGACGGGCAAATGCTAGGCTTCGGACTAGAGTGAGCACTGGGCGTTGGTCTAGGGCGGAGCTAGGGCTAGTGGGAGGGGTAGGCGTATCGCTGGGGTAGGCATAGGGCAAGAGGTGGGTGTCGGGATAAACCTAGGAGTAGGCCTAGGGCCAGGAGTTGGAGCTGTGGCTAGGGATAGGGATGGGGGTGGGCCTATGGTTAGGGGTAGCTGTAGGGCCAGGGGTAGGGGTAGGACAGAGGTAGTGCTAGGCGTAGGCCTAGGGCGAGGGGGAGTGCTCGGGGTAGGGTTAGGTGAAGTGCTAGTGGTTGGCAGAGGCCCACGGGCATTGTTAGTGTTAGGGCTCATGTTAGGCCTAGGATTAGTGGTAGTGGTAGGGGTTGGCCGAGGGCTAGGGGTAGGTGTCACGGGAGGGCTCCGTTTAGTCCTAGGACTCGGAACAGGTGTAGGGCTGGATTCGGGTGTGGCTAAGGGTGGGTCCAGGGTGATTCCGTAGGACACGGGTTAGTGCTCTGGCTAACGGTAGGGCAAGGTGTACTGGTCGGCGACGGGCAAGTGCAAGTCCTCGGACTAGAGTGAGCACTGAGCGTTGGTCTAGGGCTCGAGCTAGGGCTACTGGGAGTGGTAGGTGTAGCGCTGGGGTAGGCATAGGGCAAGAGTTCGGTGTCGGAGTAAACCTAAAAGTAGGCCTAGGGCCAGGAGTTGGAGCTATGGCTAGGGGTAGTGATGGGGGTGGGCCTATGGTTAGGGGTAGCTGTAGGGCCAGGGGTAGGGGTAGGACTAGAGGTAGTGCTAGGCGTAGGCCTAGGGCGAGGGGGAGTGCTCGAGGTAGGATTAGGTGAAGGACTATTGGTTGGCAGAGGCCCACGGGCAGTGTTAGTGTTAGGGCTCATGTTAGGCCTAGGATTAGTGGTAGTGGTAGGGTTTGGCCGATGGTTAGGGGTAGGTGTCACGGGAGGACTCCGGTTAGTCCTAGGACTCGGAACAGGTGTAGGGCTGGTTTCGGGTGTGGCTAAGGGTGGGTCCAGGGTGATTTCGTGGGACACAGGTTAGTGTTTTGGCTAAAGGTAGGGCAAGGTGTACTGGTCGGCGACGGGCAAGTGCTACGCCTCGGAATAGAATGAGCACTGGGCGTTGGTCTAGGGCCCGAGCTAGGGCCTGTGGGAGCGGTAGGCGTAGCGCTGGGGTAGGCATAGTGCAAGAGGTGGGTCGGGGTACACGTAGGAGTAGGTCTAGGGACAGGAGTTGGAGATGTGGCTAGGGGTAGGGATGGCGGTGGGCCTATGGTTAGGGGTAGCTGTAGGGCCAGGGGTAGGGGTAGGACTAGAGGTAGTGCTAGGCGTAGGCCTAGGGCTAGGGGGTGTGCTCGGGGTAGGGTTAGGTGAAGGGCTAGTCGTTGGCAGAGGCCCACGGGTATTGTTAGTGTTAGGGCTCATGTTAGGCCTAGGATTAGTGGTAGTGGTAGGGTTTGGCCGAGGGCTATGGGTAGGTGTCACGGGAGGGCTCCGTTTAGTCCTAGGACTCGGAACAGGTATAGGGCTGGATTCGGGTGTGGCTAAGGGTTGGTCCAGGGTGATTCCGTAAGACACGGTTTAGTGCTCTGGCTAACGGTAGGGCAAGGTGTACTGGTCGGCGACGGGCAAGTGCTAGGCCTCGGACTAGAGTGAGCACTGGGCGTTGGTCTAGGGCCCGAGCAAAGGCTACTGGGAGTGGTAGGTGTAGCGCTGGGGTAGGCATATGGCAAGAGGTGGGTGTCGAGGTAAACCTAGGAGTTGGCCTAGGGCCAGGAATTGGAGCTGTGGCTAGGGGTAGGGATGTGTGTGGGCCTATGGTTAGGGGTAGCTGTAGGGCCAGAGGTAGGGGTAGGACTAGAGGTAGTGCTAGGCGTAGGCCTAGGGCGAGGGGGAGTGCTCGGGGTAGGGTTAGGTGAAGTGCTAGTGGTTGGCAGAGGTCCACGGGCAGTGTTAGTGTTAGGGCTCATGTTAGGCCTAGGATTAGTGGTAGTGGTAGGGGTTGGCCGAGGGCTAGGGGTAGGTGTCACGGGAGGGCTCCGTTTAGTCCTAGGACTCGGAACAGGTGTAGGGCTCGATTAGGGTGTGGCTAAGTGTGGGTCCAGGGTGATTCCCTAGGACCGGGTTACTGCTCTGGCTAACGGTAGGGCAAGGTGTACTGGTCGGCGACGGTCAAGTGCTAGGCCTCGGACTAGAGTGAGCACTGGGCGTTGGTCTAGGGCTTGAGCTAGGGCTACTGGGAGAGGTAGGTGTAGCGCTGGGGTAGGCATATGGCAAGAGGTGGGGGTCGGGGTAAACCTAGGAGTAGGCCTAGGGCCAGGAATTGGAGCTGTGGCTAGGGGTAGGGATGGGGTTGGGCCTATGATTAGGGGTAGCTGTAGGGACAGGGGTAGGGTTAGGACTAGAGGTAGTGCTAGGCGTAGGCTAGGGCGAGGGGGAGTGCTCGGGGTAGGGTTAGGTGAAGGGCTAGTGGTTGGCAGAGGCCTACGGGCAGTGTTAATGTTAGGGCTCATGTTAGGCCTAGGATTAGTGGTAGTGGTAGAGGTTTGCCGAGGGCTAAAGTTAGGTGTCACGGGAAAACTCCGGTTAGTCCTAGGACTCGGAACAGGTGTAGGGCTGGATTCGGGTGTGCCTAAGGGTGGGTCCAGGGTGATTTCGTGGGACACAGGTTAGTGTTCTGGCTAACGGTAGGACAAGGTGTACTGGTCGGCGACGGGCAAGTGCTAGGCCTTGGACTAGAATGAGCACTGGGCGTTGGTCTAGGGCCTGATCTAGGGCTAGTGGGAGCGGTAGGCATAGCGCTCGGTTAGGCATAGGGAAAGAGGTGGGTGTCGGGGTAAACCTAGGAGTAGGCCTAGGGTCAGGAGTTGGAGCTGTGGCTGGGGGTAGGGATGGGGGTGGTCCTATGGTTAGGGGTAGCTGTAGGGACAGGGGTAGGAGTAGGACTAGAGGTAGTGCTAGGCGTAGGCCTAGGGCGAGAGATAGTGCTCGGGGTAGGGTTCGGTGAAGTGCTAGTGGTTGGCAGAGGCCCACGGGCATTGTTAGTGTTAGAGCTCATGTTAGGCCTAGGATTAGTGGTAGTGGTAGGGGTTGGCCGAGGGCTAGGGGTAGGTGTCACGGGAGGGCTCCGTTTAGTCCTAGGACTCGGAACAGGTGTAGGGCTGGATTCGGGTGTGGCTAAGGGTGGGTCCAGGGTGATCTGCAGGACTCGGGTTAGTGCTCTGGCTAACGGTAGGGCAAGGTGTTCTGGTCGGCGACGGGCAACTGCTAGGCCTCGGAGTAGAGTGAGCACTGAGCGTTGGTCTAGGGCACGAGGTAGGGCTACTGGGAGTGGTAGGTGTAGCGCTGGGGTAGGCATAGGGCAAGAGGTCGGTGTGGGGTAAACCGAGGAGTAGGCCTAGGGCCAGGAGTTGGAGCTGTGGCTAGGGGTAGGGATGGGGGTGTGCCTATGATTAGGGGTAGCTGTAATGCCAGGGGTAAGGGTAGGACTAGAGGTAATGCTAGGCGTAGGCCTAGGGCGAGGGGGAGTGCTCGGTTAGGGTTAGGGGAAGGGCTAGTCGTTGGCAGAGGCCCACGGGTATTGTTAGTGTTAGGGCTCATGTTAGGCCTAGGATTAGAGGTAGTGGTAGGGGTTGGCCGAGGGCTAGGGGTAGGTGTCACGGGATGGCTCCGTTTAGTCCTAGGTTGAAACAGGTGTAGGGCTGGATTCGGGTGTGGCTAAGGGTGGGTCCAGTGTGATTCCGTAGGACACGGGTTAGTGCTCTGGCTAACGGTAGGGCAAGGTGTACTGGTCAGGGACGGGCAAATGCTAGGCTTCGGACTAGAGTGAGCACTGGGCGTTGGTCTAGGGCCGGAGCTAGGGCAAGTGGGAGCGGTAGGCGTAGCGCTGGGGTAGGCATAGGGCAAGAAGTGGGTGTCGGGGTAAACCTAGGAGTAGGCCTAAGGACAGGAGTTGGAGCTGTGGCTAGGGGTAGGGATTGGGTGGGCCTATGGTTAGGGGTAGCTGTAGGGCCAGAAGTAGGGGTAGGACTAGAGGTAGTGCTAGGCGTAGGCCTAGGGCGAGGGGGAATGCTCGGGGTAGGGTTAGGTAAAGTGCTAGTGGTTGGCAGAAGCCCACGAGCAGTGTTAGTGTTAGGGCTCATGTTAGGCCTAGGATTAGTGGTAGTGGTAGGGGTTTGCCGAGGGCTAAAGGTAGGTGTCACGGGAAAACTCCGGTTAGTCCTAGGACTCGGAACAGGTGTAGGGCTGGATTCGGGTGTGCCTAAGGGTGGGTCCAGGGTGATTTCGTGGGACACAGGTTAGTGTTCTGGCTAACGGTAGGGCAAGGTGTACTGGTCGGCGACGGGCAAGTGCTAGGCCTCGGACTAGAATGAGCACTGGGCGTTGGTCTAGGGCCTGATCTAGGGCTAGTGGGAGCGGTAGGCGTAGCGCTGGGTTAGGCATAGGGAAAGAGGTGGGTGTCGGGGTAAACCTAGGAGTATGCCTAGGGTCAGGAGTTGGAGCTGTGGCTGGGGGTAGGGATGGGGGTGGTCCTATGGTTAGGGGTAGCTGTAGGGACAGGGGTAGGGGTAGGACTAGAAGTAGTGCTAGGCGTAGGCCTAGGGCGAGGGTGAGTGCTCGGGGTAGGGTTAGGTGAAGTGCTACTGGTTGGCAGAGGCCCACTGGCATTGTTAGTGTTAGGGCTCCTGTTAGGCCTAGGATAAGTGGTAGTGGTAGGGTTTGGCCGAGGGCTAGGGGTAGGTGTCACGGGAGGGCTACGTATAGTCTTAGGACTCGGAACAGGTGTAGGGCTGGATTCGGGTGTGGCTAAGGGTGGGACCAGGGTGATTCCGTAAACACGGGTTAGTGCTCTGGCTGACGGTAGGGCAAGGTGTACTGGTCGGCGACGGGCAAGTGCTAGGCCTCGGAAAAGAGTGAGCACTGGGCATTGGTCTAGGGCCCGAGCTAGGGTTACTGAGAGTGGTAGGTGTAGTGCTGGGGTAGGCATAGGGCAAGAGTTGGGTGTCGGGGTAAACCTAGGAGTTGTCCTAAAGCCAGACGTTGGAGCTGTGGCTAGGGGTAGTGATGTGTGTGGGCCTATGGTTAGGGGCAGCTGTAGGGCCAGGGGTAGGGTTAGGACTAGAGGTAGTGCTAGGCGTAGGCCTAGGGCGAGGGGGAGTGCTCGGGGTAGGGTTAGGTGAAGTGCTAGTGGTTGGCAGAGGCCCACGGGCAGTGTTAGTGTTAGGGCTCATGTTAGGCCTAGGATTAGTGGTAGTGGTAGGGGTTGGCCGAGGGCTATGGGTAGGTGTCACGGGAGGACTCCGTTTAGTCCTAGGACTCAGAACAGGTGTAGGGCTCGATTCGGGTGTGGCTAAGGGTGGGTCCAGGGTGATTCCGTAGGACACGGGTTACTGCTCTGGCTAACGGTAGGGCAAAGTGTACTTGTCGGCGACGGTCAAGTGCTAGGCCTCGGACTAGAGTGAGCACTGGGCGTTGGTCTAGGGCCCGAGCTAGGTCTAGTGGGAGCAGTAGGCCTAGCGCTGTGGTAGGCATAGGGCAAGAGGTGGGTGTCGGGGTAAACCTAGGAGTAGGCCTAGGGCGAGGAGTTGGAGCTGTGTCTAGGGGTAGTGATGGGGGTGGGCCTATGGTTAGGTGTAGCTGTAGGGCCATGGGTAGGGTTAGGACTAGAGGTAGTGCTAGGCGTAGGCCTAGGGCGAGGGGGAGTGCTCGGGGTAGGGTTAGGTGAAGGGCTAGTGGTTGGCAGAGGCCCACGGGCAGTGTTAGTGTTAGGGCTCATGTTAGGCCTAGGATTAGTGGTAGTGGTAGGGGTTGGCTGAGGGTTAGGGGTATGTGTCACGGGAAGACTCCGGTTAATCCTAGGACTCGGAACAGGTGTAGGGCTGGTTTCGGGTGTGGTTAAGGGTGGGTACAGAGTGATTTCGTGGGACACAGGTCAGTGTTCTGGCTAACGGTAGAGCAAGGTGTACTGGTCGGTGACGGGCAAGTGCTAGGCCTCGGAGTAGAGTGAGCACTGGGCGTTGGTCTAGGGCCTGAGCTAGGGCTAGTGGGAGCGGTAGGTGTAGCGCTACGGTAGGCATAGGGCAAGTGTGGGTGTCGGGGTAAACATAGGAGTAGGCCTAGGGGCAGGAGTTGGAGCTGTGGCTAGGGGTAGGGATGGGGGTGGGCCTATGGGTACGGATAGCTGTAGGGCCAGGGGTAGGGTTAGGACTAGAGGTAGTGCTAGGCGTAAGCCTAGGGCGAGGGGGAGTGCTCGGGGTAAGGTTAGGTGAACGACTAGTGGTTGGCAGAGGCCCACGGGCAGTGTTACTGTTAGGGCTCATGTTAGGCCTAGGATTAGTGGTAGTGGTAGGGGTTGAACGAGGGCTAGTGGTAGGTGTCACGGGAGGACTCTGGTTAGTCCTAGGACTCGGAACAGGTGTAGGGCTGGTTTCAGGTGTGGCTAAGGGTGGGTCCAGTGTGATTTCTTCGGACACAGGTTAGTGTTATGGCTCACGGTAGGGCAAGGTGTACTGGTCGGGGACGGGCAAATGCTAGGCTTCGGACTAGAGTGAGCACTGGGCGTTGGTCTAGGGCGGAGCTAGGGCTAGTGGGAGGGGTAGGCGTATCGCTGGGGTAGGCATAGGGCAAGAGGTGGGTGTCGGGATAAACCTAGGAGTAGGCCTAGGGCCAGGAGTTGGAGCTGTGGCTAGGGATAGGGATGGGGGTGGGCCTATGGTTAGGGGTAGCTGTAGGGCCAGGGGTAGGGGTAGGACAGAGGTAGTGCTAGGCGTAGGCCTAGGGCGAGGGGGAGTGCTCGGGGTAGGGTTAGGTGAAGTGCTAGTGGTTGGCAGAGGCCCACGGGCATTGTTAGTGTTAGGGCTCATGTTAGGCCTAGGATTAGTGGTAGTGGTAGGGGTTGGCCGAGGGCTAGGGGTAGGTGTCACGGGAGGGCTCCGTTTAGTCCTAGGACTCGGAACAGGTGTAGGGCTGGATTCGGGTGTGGCTAAGGGTGGGTCCAGGGTGATTCCGTAGGACACGGGTTAGTGCTCTGGCTAACGGTAGGGCAAGGTGTACTGGTCGGCGACGGGCAAGTGCAAGTCCTCGGACTAGAGTGAGCACTGAGCGTTGGTCTAGGGCTCGAGCTAGGGCTACTGGGAGTGGTAGGTGTAGCGCTGGGGTAGGCATAGGGCAAGAGTTCGGTGTCGGAGTAAACCTAAAAGTAGGCCTAGGGCCAGGAGTTGGAGCTATGGCTAGGGGTAGTGATGGGGGTGGGCCTATGGTTAGGGGTAGCTGTAGGGCCAGGGGTAGGGGTAGGACTAGAGGTAGTGCTAGGCGTAGGCCTAGGGCGAGGGGGAGTGCTCGAGGTAGGATTAGGTGAAGGACTATTGGTTGGCAGAGGCCCACGGGCAGTGTTAGTGTTAGGGCTCATGTTAGGCCTAGGATTAGTGGTAGTGGTAGGGTTTGGCCGATGGTTAGGGGTAGGTGTCACGGGAGGACTCCGGTTAGTCCTAGGACTCGGAACAGGTGTAGGGCTGGTTTCGGGTGTGGCTAAGGGTGGGTCCAGGGTGATTTCGTGGGACACAGGTTAGTGTTTTGGCTAAAGGTAGGGCAAGGTGTACTGGTCGGCGACGGGCAAGTGCTACGCCTCGGAATAGAATGAGCACTGGGCGTTGGTCTAGGGCCCGAGCTAGGGCCTGTGGGAGCGGTAGGCGTAGCGCTGGGGTAGGCATAGTGCAAGAGGTGGGTCGGGGTACACGTAGGAGTAGGTCTAGGGACAGGAGTTGGAGATGTGGCTAGGGGTAGGGATGGCGGTGGGCCTATGGTTAGGGGTAGCTGTAGGGCCAGGGGTAGGGGTAGGACTAGAGGTAGTGCTAGGCGTAGGCCTAGGGCTAGGGGGTGTGCTCGGGGTAGGGTTAGGTGAAGGGCTAGTCGTTGGCAGAGGCCCACGGGTATTGTTAGTGTTAGGGCTCATGTTAGGCCTAGGATTAGTGGTAGTGGTAGGGTTTGGCCGAGGGCTATGGGTAGGTGTCACGGGAGGGCTCCGTTTAGTCCTAGGACTCGGAACAGGTATAGGGCTGGATTCGGGTGTGGCTAAGGGTTGGTCCAGGGTGATTCCGTAAGACACGGTTTAGTGCTCTGGCTAACGGTAGGGCAAGGTGTACTGGTCGGCGACGGGCAAGTGCTAGGCCTCGGACTAGAGTGAGCACTGGGCGTTGGTCTAGGGCCCGAGCAAAGGCTACTGGGAGTGGTAGGTGTAGCGCTGGGGTAGGCATATGGCAAGAGGTGGGTGTCGAGGTAAACCTAGGAGTTGGCCTAGGGCCAGGAATTGGAGCTGTGGCTAGGGGTAGGGATGTGTGTGGGCCTATGGTTAGGGGTAGCTGTAGGGCCAGAGGTAGGGGTAGGACTAGAGGTAGTGCTAGGCGTAGGCCTAGGGCGAGGGGGAGTGCTCGGGGTAGGGTTAGGTGAAGTGCTAGTGGTTGGCAGAGGTCCACGGGCAGTGTTAGTGTTAGGGCTCATGTTAGGCCTAGGATTAGTGGTAGTGGTAGGGGTTGGCCGAGGGCTAGGGGTAGGTGTCACGGGAGGGCTCCGTTTAGTCCTAGGACTCGGAACAGGTGTAGGGCTCGATTAGGGTGTGGCTAAGTGTGGGTCCAGGGTGATTCCCTAGGACCGGGTTACTGCTCTGGCTAACGGTAGGGCAAGGTGTACTGGTCGGCGACGGTCAAGTGCTAGGCCTCGGACTAGAGTGAGCACTGGGCGTTGGTCTAGGGCTTGAGCTAGGGCTACTGGGAGAGGTAGGTGTAGCGCTGGGGTAGGCATATGGCAAGAGGTGGGGGTCGGGGTAAACCTAGGAGTAGGCCTAGGGCCAGGAATTGGAGCTGTGGCTAGGGGTAGGGATGGGGTTGGGCCTATGAGTAGGGGTAGCTGTAGGGACAGGGGTAGGGTTAGGACTAGAGGTAGTGCTAGGCGTAGGCTAGGGCGAGGGGGAGTGCTCGGGGTAGGGTTAGGTGAAGGGCTAGTGGTTGGCAGAGGCCTACGGGCAGTGTTAATGTTAGGGCTCATGTTAGGCCTAGGATTAGTGGTAGTGGTAGAGGTTTGCCGAGGGCTAAAGTTAGGTGTCACGGGAAAACTCCGGTTAGTCCTAGGACTCGGAACAGGTGTAGGGCTGGATTCGGGTGTGCCTAAGGGTGGGTCCAGGGTGATTTCGTGGGACACAGGTTAGTGTTCTGGCTAACGGTAGGACAAGGTGTACTGGTCGGCGACGGGCAAGTGCTAGGCCTTGGACTAGAATGAGCACTGGGCGTTGGTCTAGGGCCTGATCTAGGGCTAGTGGGAGCGGTAGGCATAGCGCTCGGTTAGGCATAGGGAAAGAGGTGGGTGTCGGGGTAAACCTAGGAGTAGGCCTAGGGTCAGGAGTTGGAGCTGTGGCTGGGGGTAGGGATGGGGGTGGTCCTATGGTTAGGGGTAGCTGTAGGGACAGGGGTAGGAGTAGGACTAGAGGTAGTGCTAGGCGTAGGCCTAGGGCGAGAGATAGTGCTCGGGGTAGGGTTCGGTGAAGTGCTAGTGGTTGGCAGAGGCCCACGGGCATTGTTAGTGTTAGAGCTCATGTTAGGCCTAGGATTAGTGGTAGTGGTAGGGGTTGGCCGAGGGCTAGGGGTAGGTGTCACGGGAGGGCTCCGTTTAGTCCTAGGACTCGGAACAGGTGTAGGGCTGGATTCGGGTGTGGCTAAGGGTGGGTCCAGGGTGATCTGCAGGACTCGGGTTAGTGCTCTGGCTAACGGTAGGGCAAGGTGTTCTGGTCGGCGACGGGCAACTGCTAGGCCTCGGAGTAGAGTGAGCACTGAGCGTTGGTCTAGGGCACGAGGTAGGGCTACTGGGAGTGGTAGGTGTAGCGCTGGGGTAGGCATAGGGCAAGAGGTCGGTGTGGGGTAAACCGAGGAGTAGGCCTAGGGCCAGGAGTTGGAGCTGTGGCTAGGGGTAGGGATGGGGGTGTGCCTATGATTAGGGGTAGCTGTAATGCCAGGGGTAAGGGTAGGACTAGAGGTAATGCTAGGCGTAGGCCTAGGGCGAGGGGGAGTGCTCGGTTAGGGTTAGGGGAAGGGCTAGTCGTTGGCAGAGGCCCACGGGTATTGTTAGTGTTAGGGCTCATGTTAGGCCTAGGATTAGAGGTAGTGGTAGGGGTTGGCCGAGGGCTAGGGGTAGGTGTCACGGGATGGCTCCGTTTAGTCCTAGGTTGAAACAGGTGTAGGGCTGGATTCGGGTGTGGCTAAGGGTGGGTCCAGTGTGATTCCGTAGGACACGGGTTAGTGCTCTGGCTAACGGTAGGGCAAGGTGTACTGGTCAGGGACGGGCAAATGCTAGGCTTCGGACTAGAGTGAGCACTGGGCGTTGGTCTAGGGCCGGAGCTAGGGCAAGTGGGAGCGGTAGGCGTAGCGCTGGGGTAGGCATAGGGCAAGAAGTGGGTGTCGGGGTAAACCTAGGAGTAGGCCTAAGGACAGGAGTTGGAGCTGTGGCTAGGGGTAGGGATTGGGTGGGCCTATGGTTAGGGGTAGCTGTAGGGCCAGAAGTAGGGGTAGGACTAGAGGTAGTGCTAGGCGTAGGCCTAGGGCGAGGGGGAATGCTCGGGGTAGGGTTAGGTAAAGTGCTAGTGGTTGGCAGAAGCCCACGAGCAGTGTTAGTGTTAGGGCTCATGTTAGGCCTAGGATTAGTGGTAGTGGTAGGGGTTTGCCGAGGGCTAAAGGTAGGTGTCACGGGAAAACTCCGGTTAGTCCTAGGACTCGGAACAGGTGTAGGGCTGGATTCGGGTGTGCCTAAGGGTGGGTCCAGGGTGATTTCGTGGGACACAGGTTAGTGTTCTGGCTAACGGTAGGGCAAGGTGTACTGGTCGGCGACGGGCAAGTGCTAGGCCTCGGACTAGAATGAGCACTGGGCGTTGGTCTAGGGCCTGATCTAGGGCTAGTGGGAGCGGTAGGCGTAGCGCTGGGTTAGGCATAGGGAAAGAGGTGGGTGTCGGGGTAAACCTAGGAGTATGCCTAGGGTCAGGAGTTGGAGCTGTGGCTGGGGGTAGGGATGGGGGTGGTCCTATGGTTAGGGGTAGCTGTAGGGACAGGGGTAGGGGTAGGACTAGAGGTAGTGCTAGATGTAGGCCTAGGGCGAGGGAGAGTGCTCGGGGTAGGGTTAGGTGAAGGGCTAGTCGTTGGCAGAGGCCCACGGGTATTGTTAGTGTTAGGGCTCATGTTAGGCCTAGGATTAGTGGTAGTGGTAGGGGTTGGCCGAGGGCTAGGGGTAGGTGTCACAGGAGGGCTCCGTTTAGTTCTAGGACTGGGAACAGGTGTAGGGCTCGATTTGGGTGTGGCTAAGGGTGGGTCCAGCGTGATTCCGTAGGACACGGGTTAGTGCTCTGGCTAACGGTAGGGCAAGGTGTACTGGTCGGCGACGGGCAAGTGCTAGGCCTCGGACTAGAGTGAGCACTGGGCATTGGTCTAGGGCCCGAACTAGGGCTATTGGGAGCGGTAGGCGTAGCGCTGTGGTCGTCATAGTGCAAGAGGTGGGTGTCAGGGTAAACCTAGGAGTAGGCCTAGGGCCAGGAGTTGGAGCTGTGGCTAGGGGTAGGGATGGGGGTGGGCCTATAAGTAGGGGTAGCTGTAGAGGCAGGTGTAGGGGTAGGACTAGAGGTAGTGCTAGGCGTAGGCCTAGGGCGAAGGGGAGTGCTCGGGGTAGGGTTAGGTGAAGGGCTAGTGGTTGGCAGAGGCCTACGGGCAGTGTTAGTGTTAGGGTTCATGTTAGTCCTAGGATTAGTGGTAGTAGTAGGGGTTGGCCGAGGGCTAGGGGTAAGTGTCACGGGAGGGCTCCGTTTAGTCCTAGGACTCGGAACAGGTGTAGGGCTGGATTCGGGTGTGGCTAAGTGTGGGTCCAGGGAGATTCCATAGGACACGGGTTAGTGCTCTGGCTAACGGTAGGGCAGGTGTACTGGTCGGGGACGGGCAAATGCTAGGCTTCGGACTAGAGTGAGCACTGGGCGTTGGTCTAGGGCCCGAGGTAGGGCTAGTGGGAGCAGTAGGCGTAGCGCAGGGGTAGGCATAGGGCAACAAGTGGGTGTCGGAATAAACCTAGGAGTAGGCCTAGGGCAAGGAGTTTCAGCTGTAGCTAGGGGTAGGGATGGGGGTGGGCCTATGGTTAGGGGTAGCTGTAGGGCCAGGGGTAAGGGTAGGACTAGAGGTAGTGCTAGGCGTAGGCTTAGGGCGAGGGGGAGTGCTCGGGGTAGGGTTAGGTGAAGGGCTAGTCGTTGGCAGAGGCCCACGGGTATTGTTAGTGTTAGGGCTCATGTTAGGCCTAGGATTAGAGGTAGTGGTAGGGGTTGGCCTAGGGCTAGGGGTAGGTGTAACGGGAGGGCTCCGTTTAGTCCTAGGACTCGGATCAGGTGTAGGGCTGGATTCGAGTGTGGCTAAGTGTGGGTCCAGGGAGAAACATAGGACACGGGTTAGTGCTCTGGCTAACGGTAGGGCAGGTGTACTGGTCGGGGACGGGCAAATGCTCGGCTTCGGACTAGAGTGAGCACTGGGCGTTGGTCTAGGGCCCGAGGTAGGGATAGTGGGAGCGGTAGGCGTAGCGCTGGGGTAGGCATAGGGCAAGAAGAGGGTGTCGGGGTAAACCTAGGTGTACGCCTAGGGCCAGGAGTTGGAGCTGTAGCTAGGGGTAGGGATGGGGGTGGGCCTATGGTTAGGGGTAGCTGTAGGGCCAGGTGTAGGGGTAGGACTAGAGGTAGTGCTAGGCGTAGGCCTAGGGCGAGGGAGAGTGCTCGGGGTAGGGTTAGGTGAAGGGCTAGTCATTGGCAGAGGCCCACGGGTATTGTTAGTGTTAGGGCTCATGTTAGGCCTAGGATTAGTGGTAATGGTAGGGGTTGGCCGAGGGCTAGGGCTAGGTGTCACGGGAGGGCTCCGTTTAGTCCTAGGACTCGGAAAAGGTGTAGGGCTCGATTCGGGTGTGGCTAAGGGTGGGTCCAGCGTGATTCCGTAGGACATGGGTTAGTGCTCTGGCTAACGGTAGGGCAAGGTGTACTGGTCGGCGACGGGCAAGTGCTAGGCCTCGGACTAGAGTGAGCACTGGGCATTGGTCTACGGCCCGAGCTAGGGCTATTGGAAGCGGTAGGCGTAGCGCTGTGGTAGTCATAGGGCAAGAGATGGGTGTCAGGGTAAACCTAGGAGTAGGCCTAGGGCCAGGATTTGGAGCTGTGGCTAGGGGTAGGGATGGGGTTGGGCCTATGAGTAGGGGTAGCTGTAGGGACAGGGGTAGGGTTAGGACTAGAGGTAGTGCTAGGCGTAGGCTAGGGCGAGGGGGAGTGCTCGGGGTAGGGTTAGGTGAAGGGCTAGTGGTTGGCAGAGGCCTACGGGCAGTGTTAATGTTAGGGCTCATGTTAGGCCTAGGATTAGTGGTAGTGGTAGAGGTTTGCCGAGGGCTAAAGTTAGGTGTCACGGGAAAACTCCCGTTAGTCCTAGGACTCGGAACAGGTGTAGGGCTGGATTCGGGTGTGCCTAAGGGTGGGTCCAGGGTGATTTCGTGGGACACAGGTTAGTGTTCTGGCTAACGGTAGGACAAGGTGTACTGGTCGGCGACGGGCAAGTGCTAGGCCTTGGACTAGAATGAGCACTGGGCGTTGGTCTAGGGTCTGATCTAGGGATAGTGGGAGCGGTAGGCATAGCGCTCGGTTAGGCATAGGGAAAGAGGTGGGTGTCGGGGTAAACCTAGGAGTAGGCCTAGGGTCAGGAGTTGGAGCTGTGGCTGGGGGTAGGGATGGGGGTGGTCCTATGGTTAGGGGTAGCTGTAGGGACAGGGGTAGGAGTAGGACTAGAGGTAGTGCTAGGCGTAGGCCTAGGGCGAGGGATAGTGCTCGGGGTAGGGTTCGGTGAAGTGCTAGTGGTTGGCAGAGGCCCACGGGCATTGTTAGTGTTAGAGCTCATGTTAGGCCTAGGATTAGTGGTAGTGGTAGGGGTTGGCCGAGGGCTAGGGGTAGGTGTCACGGGAGGGCTCCGTTTAGTCCTAGGACTCGGAACAGGTGTAGGGCTGGATTCGGGTGTGGCTAAGGGTGGGTCCAGGGTGATCTGCAGGACTCGGGTTAGTGCTCTGGCTAACGGTAGGGCAAGGTGTTCTGGTCGGCGACGGGCAACTGCTAGGCCTCGGAGTAGAGTGAGCACTGAGCGTTGGTCTAGGGCACGAGGTAGGGCTACTTGGAGTGGTAGGTGTAGCGCTGGGGTAGGCATAGGGCAAGAGGTCGGTGTGGGGTAAACCGAGGAGTAGGCCTAGGGCCAGGAGTTGGAGCTGTGGCTAGGGGTAGGGATGGGGGTGTGCCTATGATTAGGGGTAGCTGTAATGCCAGGGGTAAGGGTAGGACTAGAGGTAATGCTAGGCGTAGGCCTAGGGCGAGGGGGAGTGCTCGGTTAGGGTTAGGGGAAGGGCTAGTCGTTGGCAGAGGCCCACGGGTATTGTTAGTGTTAGGGCTCATGTTAGGCCTAGGATTAGAGGTAGTGGTAGGGGTTGGCCGAGGGCTAGGGGTAGGTGTCACGGGATGGCTCCGTTTAGTCCTAGGTTGAAACAGGTGTAGGGCTGGATTCGGGTGTGGCTAAGGGTGGGTCCAGTGTGATTCCGTAGGACACGGGTTAGTGCTCTGGCTAACGGTAGGGCAAGGTGTACTGGTCAGGGACGGGCAAATGCTAGGCTTCGGACTAGAGTGAGCACTGGGCGTTGGTCTAGGGCCGGAGCTAGGGCAAGTGGGAGCGGTAGGCGTAGCGCTGGGGTAGGCATAGGGCAAGAAGTGGGTGTCGGGGTAAACCTAGGAGTAGGCCTAAGGACAGGAGTTGGAGCTGTGGCTAGGGGTAGGGATTGGGTGGGCCTATGGTTAGGGGTAGCTGTAGGGCCAGAAGTAGGGGTAGGACTAGAGGTAGTGCTAGGCGTAGGCCTAGGGCGAGGGGGAATGCTCGGGGTAGGGTTAGGTAAAGTGCTAGTGGTTGGCAGAAGCCCACGAGCAGTGTTAGTGTTAGGGCTCATGTTAGGCCTAGGATTAGTGGTAGTGGTAGGGGTTTGCCGAGGGCTAAAGGTAGGTGTCACGGGAAAACTCCGGTTAGTCCTAGGACTCGGAACAGGTGTAGGGCTGGATTCGGGTGTGCCTAAGGGTGGGTCCAGGGTGATTTCGTGGGACACAGGTTAGTGTTCTGGCTAACGGTAGGGCAAGGTGTACTGGTCGGCGACGGGCAAGTGCTAGGCCTCGGACTAGAATGAGCACTGGGCGTTGGTCTAGGGCCTGATCTAGGGCTAGTGGGAGCGGTAGGCGTAGCGCTGGGTTAGGCATAGGGAAAGAGGTGGGTGTCGGGGTAAACCTAGGAGTATGCCTAGGGTCAGGAGTTGGAGCTGTGGCTGGGGGTAGGGATGGGGGTGGTCCTATGGTTAGGGGTAGCTGTAGGGACAGGGGTAGGGGTAGGACTAGAGGTAGTGCTAGATGTAGGCCTAGGGCGAGGGAGAGTGCTCGGGGTAGGGTTAGGTGAAGGGCTAGTCGTTGGCAGAGGCCCGCGGGTATTGTTAGTGTTAGGGCTCATGTTAGGCCTAGGATTAGTGGTAGTGGTAGGGGTTGGCCGAGGGCTAGGGGTAGGTGTCACAGGAGGGCTCCGTTTAGTTCTAGGACTGGGAACAGGTGTAGGGCTCGATTTGGGTGTGGCTAAGGGTGGGTCCAGCGTGATTCCGTAGGACACGGGTTAGTGCTCTGGCTAACGGTAGGGCAAGGTGTACTGGTCGGCGACGGGCAAGTGCTAGGCCTCGGACTAGAGTGAGCACTGGGCATTGGTCTAGGGCCCGAACTAGGGCTATTGGGAGCGGTAGGCGTAGCGCTGTGGTCGTCATAGTGCAAGAGGTGGGTGTCAGGGTAAACCTAGGAGTAGGCCTAGGGCCAGGAGTTGGAGCTGTGGCTAGGGGTAGGGATGGGGGTGGGCCTATAAGTAGGGGTAGCTGTAGAGGCAGGTGTAGGGGTAGGACTAGAGGTAGTGCTAGGCGTAGGCCTAGGGCGAAGGGGAGTGCTCGGGGTAGGGTTAGGTGAAGGGCTAGTGGTTGGCAGAGGCCTACGGGCAGTGTTAGTGTTAGGGTTCATGTTAGTCCTAGGATTAGTGGTAGTAGTAGGGGTTGGCCGAGGGCTAGGGGTAAGTGTCACGGGAGGGCTCCATTTAGTCCTAGGACTCGGAACAGGTGTAGGGCTGGATTCGGGTGTGGCTAAGTGTGGGTCCAGGGAGATTCCATAGGACACGGGTTAGTGCTCTGGCTAACGGTAGGGCAGGTGTACTGGTCGGGGACGGGCAAATGCTAGGCTTCGGACTAGAGTGAGCACTGGGCGTTGTTCTAGGGCCCGAGCTAGGGCTAGTGGGAGCAGTAGGCGTAGCGCAGGGGTAGGCATAGGGCAACAAGTGGGTGTCGGGATAAACCTAGGAGTAGGCCTAGGGCAAGGAGTTTCAGCTGTAGCTAGGGGTAGGGATGGGGGTGGGCCTATGGTTAGGGGTAGCTGTAGGGCCAGGGGTAAGGGTAGGACTAGAGGTAGTGCTAGGCGTAGGCTTAGGGCGAGGGGGAGTGCGCGGGGTAGGGTTAGGTGAAGGGCTAGTCGTTGGCAGAGGCCCACGGGTATTGTTAGTGTTAGGGCTCATGTTAGGCCTAGGATTAGAGGTAGTGGTAGGGGTTGGCCGAGGGCTAGGGGTAGGTGTAACGGGAGGGCTCCGTTTAGTCCTAGGACTCGGATCAGGTGTAGGGCTGGATTCGAGTGTGGCTAAGTGTGGGTCCAGGGAGAAACGTAGGACACGGGTTAGTGCTCTGGCTAACGGTAGGGCAGGTGTACTGGTCGGGGACGGGCAAATGCTCGGCTTCGGACTAGAGTGAGCACTGGGCGTTGGTCTAGGGCCCGAGGTAAAGATAGTGGGAGCGGTAGGCGTAGCGCTGGGGTAGGCATAGGGCAAGAAGAGGGTGTCGGGGTAAACCTAGGTGTACGCCTAGGGCCAGGAGTTGGAGCTGTAGCTAGGGGTAGGGATGGGGGTGGGCCTATGGTTAGGGGTAGCTGTAGGGCCAGGTGTAGGGGTAGGACTAGAGGTAGTGCTAGGCGTAGGCCTAGGGCGAGGGAGAGTGCTCGGGGTAGGGTTAGGTGAAGGGCTAGTCATTGGCAGAGGCCCACGGGTATTGTTAGTGTTAGGGCTCATGTTAGGCCTAGGATTAGTGGTAATGGTAGGGGTTGGCCGAGGGCTAGGGCTAGGTGTCACGGGAGGGCTCCGTTTAGTCCTAGGACTCGGAAAAGGTGTAGGGCTCGATTCGGGTGTGGCTAAGGGTGGGTCCAGCGTGATTCCGTAGGACATGGGTTAGTGCTCTGGCTAACGGTAGGGCAAGGTGTACTGGTCGGCGACGGGCAAGTGCTAGGCCTCGGACTAGAGTGAGCACTGGGCATTGGTCTACGGCCCGAGCTAGGGCTATTGGGAGCGGTAGGCGTAGCGCTGTGGTAGTCATAGGGCAAGAGATGGGTGTCAGGGTAAACCTAGGAGTAGGCCTAGGGCCAGGATTTGGAGCTGTGGCTAGGGGTAGGGATGGGGGTGGGCCTATGGGTAGGGGTAGCTGTAGAGGCAGGGGTAGGGGTAGGACTAGAGGTAGTGCTAGGCGTAGGCCTAGGGCGAGGGGGAGTGCTCGGGGTAGGGTTAGGTGAAGTGCTAGTGGTTGGCAGAGGCCCACGGGCATTGTTAGTGTTAGAGCTCATGTTAGGCCTAGGATTAGTGGTAGTGGTAGGGGTTGGCCGAGGGCTAGGGGTAGGTGTCACGGGAGGGCTCTGTTTAGTCCTAGGACTCGGAACAGGTGTAGGGCTGGATTCGGGTGTGGCTAACGGTGGGTCCAGGGTGATTCCGCAGGACTCGGGTTAGTGCTCTGGCTAACGGTAGGGCAAGGTGTTCTGGTCGGCGACGGGCAACTGCTAGGCCTCGGAATAGAGTGAGCACTGAGCGTTGGTCTAGGGCACGAGGTAGGGCTACTGGGAGTGGTAGGTGTAGCGCTGGGGTAGGCATAGGGCAAGAGGTCGGTCTCGGGGTAAACCGAGGAATAGGCCTAGGGCCAGGAGTTGGAGCTGTGGCTAGGGGTAGGGATGGGGGTGTGCCTATGGTTAGGGGTAGCTGTAGGGCCAGGGGTAAGGGTAGGACTAGAGGTAGTGCTGGGCGTAGGCCTAGGGCGAGGGGGAGTGCTCGGGTAGGGTTAGGTGAAGGGCTAGTCGTTGGCAGAGGCCCACGGGTATTGTTAGTGTTAGGGCTCATGTTAGGCCTAGGATTAGAGGTAGTGGTAGGGGTTGGCCGAGGGCTAGGGGTAGGTGTCACGGGAGGGCTCCGTTTAGTCCTAGGACTCGGAACAGGTGTAGGGCTGGATTCGTGTGTGGCTAAGGGTGGGTCCAGGGTGATTCCGTAGGACACGGGTTAGTGCTCTGGCTAACGGTAGGGCAAGGTGTACTGGTCGGCGACGGGCAAGTGCTAGGCCTCGGACTACAGTGAGACTGGGCGTTGGTCTAGGGTTGAGCTAGGGCTAGTGGGAGCGGTAGGTGTAGCGCTGGGGTAGGCATAGGGCAAGAGGTGGGTGTCGGGGTAAACCTAGGAGTAGGCCTAGGGCCAGGAGTTGGAGCTGTGGCTACGGGTAGGGATGTGGGTGGGCCTATGGTTAGTTGTAGCTGTAGGGCCAGGGGTAGGGGTAGGACTAGAGGTAGTGCTAGGCGTAGGCCTAGGGCGAGGGGGAGTGCTTGGTGTAGGGTTAGGTGAAGGGCTAGTGGTTGGCAGAGGCCCACGGGCATTGTTAGTGTTAGGGCTCATGTTAGGCCTAGGATTAGAGGTAGTGGTGTGGGTTGGCCGAGGGCTAGGGGTAGGTGTCAAAGGAGGGCTCCGTTTAGTCCTAGGACTAGGAACAGGTGTAGGGCTGGATTCGGGTGTGGCTAAGGGTGGGTACAGGGTGATTCCGTAGGACACGGGTTAGTGCTCTGGCTAACGGTAAGGCAAGGTGTACTGGTCGGCGATGGGCAAGTGCTAGGCCTCGGACTAGAGTGAGCACTGGGCGTTGGTCTAGGGCCCGAGCTAGGGCTACTGGGAGTGGTAGGTGTAGCGCTGGGTTAGGCATAGGGCAAGAGGTGGGGGTCGCGGTAAACCTAGGAGTAGGCCTAGGGCCAGGAATTGGAGATGTGACTAGGCGTAGGGATGGGGTTGGGCCTATGGTTAGGGGTAGCTGAGGGCCAGGGGTAGGGGTAGGACTAGAGGTAGTGCTAGGCGTAGGCCTAGGGCGAGGGGGAGTGCTCGGGGTAGGGTTAGGTGACGTGCTAGTGGTTGGCAGAGGCCCACGGGCATTGTTAGTGTTAGGGCTCATGTTAGGCCTAGGATTAGTGGTAGTGGTAGGGGTTGGCCGAGGGCTAGGGGTAGGTGTCACTGGAGGGCTACGTATAGTCTTAGGACTCGGAACAGGTGTAGGGCTGGATTCGGGTGTGGCTAAGTGTGGGTCCAGGGTGATTCCGTAGGACACGGGTTAGTGCTCTGGCTAACGGTAGGGCAAGGTGTACTGGTCGGCGACGGGCAAGTGCTAGGCCTAGGACTATAGTGAGCACTGAGCGTTTGTCTAGGGCCCGAGCTAGGGCTACTGGGAGTGGTAGGTGTAGCGCTGGGGTAGGCATAGGGCAAGAGGTCGGTGTCAAGGTAAACCTAGGAGTAGGCCTAGGGCCAGGAGTTGGAGCTGTGGCTAGGGGTAGGGATGGGGGTGGGCCTATGGGTAGGGGTAGCTGTAAGGGCAGGGATAGGGGTAGGACTAGAGGTAGTGCTAGGCGTAGGTCTAGGGCGAGGGGGAGTGCTCGGGGTAGGGTTAGGTCAAGTGCCAGTGGTTGGCAGAGGCCCACGGGCAGTGTTAGTGTTAGGGCTCATGTTAGGCCTAGATTAGTGGTAGTGGTAGGGGTTTGCCAAGGGCTAAAGGTAGGTGTCAGGGGAAAACTCCGGTTAGTCCTAGGACTCGGAACAGGTGTAGGGCTGGATTCGGGTGTGGCTAAGTGTAGGTCCAGGGAGATTCCATAGGACACGGGTTAGTGCTCTGGCTAACGGTAGGGCAGGTGTACCGGTCGGGGACGGGCAAATGCTAGGCTTCGGACTAGAGTGAGCACTGGGCGTTGGTCTAGGGCCCGAGCTAGGGCTAGTGGGAGCGGTAGGCGTAGCGCTGGGGTAGGCATAGGGCAACAAGTGGGTGTCGGGATAAACCTAGGAGTAGGCCTAGGGCAAGGAGTTGGAGCTGTAGCTAGGGGTAGGGATGGGGGTGGGCCTATGGTTAGGGGTAGCTGTAGGGCCAGGGGTAGGTGTAGGACTAGAGGTAGTGCTAGGCGTAGGCCTAGGGCGAGGGGGAGTGCTCGGGGTAGGGTTAGGTAAAGTGCTAGCGGTTGGCAGAGGCCCACAAGTAGTGTTAGTGTTAGGGCTCATGTTAGGCCTAGGATTAGTGGTAGTGGTAGGGGTTTGCCGAGGGCTAAAGGTAGGTGTCACGGGAAAACTCTGGTTAGTCCTAGGACTCGGAACAGGTGTAGGGCTGGATTCGGTTGTGCCTAATGGTGGGTCCAGGGTGATTTCGTGGGACACACGTTAGTGTTCTGGCTAACGGTAGGACAAGGTGTACTGGTCGGCGACGGGCAAGTGCTATGCCTCGGACTACAGTGAGACGGTGCGTTGGTCTAGGGCCGAGCTAGGGCTAGTGGGAGCGGTAGGTGTAGCGCTGGGGTAGGCATAGGGCAAGAGGTGGGTGTTGGGGTAAACCTAGGAGTAGGCCTAGGGCCAGAAGTTGGAGCTGTGGCTAGGGGTAGGGATGTGGGTGGGCCTATAGTTAGTTGTAGCTGTAGGGCCAGGGGTAGGGGTAGGACTAGAGGTAGTGCTAGGCGTAGGCCTAGGGCGAGGGGGAGTGCTTGGTGTAGGGTTAGGTGAAGGGCTAGTGGTTGGCAGAGGCCCACGGGCATTGTTAGTGTTAGGGCTCATGTTAGGCCTAGGATTAGTGGTAGTGGTGGGGGTTGGCCGAGGTCTAGGGGTAGGTGTCAAAGGAGGGCTCCGTTTAGTCCTAGGACTAGGAACAGGTGTAGGGCTGGATTCGGGTGTGGCTAATGGTGGGTCCAGGGTGATTCCGTAGGACACGGGTTAGTGCTCTGGCTAAGGGTAATGCAAGGTGTACTGGTCGGCGATGGGCAAGTGCTAGGCCTCGGACTAGAGTGAGCACTGGGCGTTGGACTAGGGCCCGAGCTAGGGCTACTGGGAGTGGTAGGTGTAGCGCTGTGGTAGGCATAGGGCAAGAGGTGGGGGTCGGGGTAAACCTAGGAGTAGGTCTAGGGCCAGGAATTGGAGATGTGACTAGGCGTAGGGATGGGGTTGGGCCTATGGTTAGGGGTAGCTGAGGGCCAGGGTTAGGAGTAGGACTAAAGGTAGTGCTAGGCGTAGGCCTAAAGCCAGGGGGAGTGCTCGGGGTAGGGTTAGGTGACGTGCTAGTGGTTGGCAGAGGCCCACGGGCATTGTTAGTGTTAGGGCTCATGTTAGGCCTAGGATTAGTGGTAGTGGTAGGGGTTGGCCGAGGGCTAGGGGTAGGTGTCACGGGAGGGCTACGTATAGTCTTAGGACTCGGAACAGGTGTAGGGCTGGATTCGGGTGTGGCTAGTGTGGGTCCAGGGTGATTCCGTAGGACACGGGTTAGTGCTCTGGCTAACGGTAGGGCAAGGTGTACTGGTCGGCGACGGGCAAGTGCTAGGCCTCGGACTAGAGTGAGCAGTGAGCGTTGGTCTAGGGCCCGAGCTAGGGCTACGGGGAGTGGTAGGTGTAGCGCTGGGGTAGGCATAGGGCAAGAGGTCGGTGTCAAGGTAAACCTAGGAGTAGGCCTAGGGCCAGGAGTTGGAGCTGTGGCTAGGGTTAGGGATGGGGGTGGTCTATGGTTAGGGGTAGCTGTAGGGCCAGGAGTAGGTGTAGGAATAGAGGTAGTGGTAGGCGTAGGCCTAGGGCGAGGGGGAGTACTCGGGTACTGTTAGGTGAAGGGCTAGTCGTTGGCAGAGGCCCACGGGTATTGTTAGTGTTAGGGCTCATGTTAGGCCTAGGATTAGAGGTAGTGGTAGGGGTTGGCCGAGGGCTAGGGGTAGGTGTCACGGGAGGGCTCTGTTTAGTCCTAGGACTCGGAACAGGTTTAGGGCTGGATTCGGGTGTGGCTAAGGGTGGGTCCAGGGTGATTCCGTAGGACACGGGTTAGTGCTCTGGCTAACTGTAGGGCAAGGTGTACTGGTCGGCGACGGGCAAGTGCTAGGCCTCGGACTAGAGTGAGCACTGGGCGTTGGTCTAGGGCTTGAGCTAGGGCTACTGGGAGTGGTAGGTGTAGCGCTGGGGTAGGCATATGGCAAGAGGTGGGGGTCGGGGTAAACCTAGGAGTAGGCCTAGGGCCAGGAATTGGAGCTGTGGCTAGGGGTAGGGATGGGGTTGGGCCTATGAGTAGTGGTAGCTGTAGGGACAGGGGTAGGGATAAGACTAGAGGTAGTGCTAGGCGTAGGCTAGGGCGAGGGGGAGTGCTCTGGGTAGGGTTAGGTGAAGGGCTAGTGGTTGGCAGAGGCCCACGGGCATTGTTAGTGTTAGGGCTCATGTTAGGCCTAGGATTAGTGGTAGTGGTAGGGGTTGGCCGAGGGCTAGAAGTAGGTGTCACGGGAGGGCTCCGTTTAGTCCTAGGACTCGGAACAGGTGTAGGGCTGGATTCGGGTGTGGCTAAGGGTGGGTCCAGGGTGATTCCGCAGGACATGGGTTAGTGCTCTGGCTAACGGTAGGGCAGGGGGTTCTGGTCGGCGACGGGCAAGTGCTAGGCCTCGCAGTAGAGTGAGCACTGAGCGTTGGTCTAGGGCCCGAGCTAGGGCTACTGGGAGTGGTAGGTGTAGTGCTGGGGTAGGCATAGGGCAAGAGTTCGGTGTCGGGGTAAACCTAGGAGTAGGCCTAGGGCCAGGAGTTGGAGCTGTGGCTAGGGGTAGGGATGGGGGTGGGCCTATGGTTAGGGGTAGCTGTAGGGCCAGGGGTAGGGGTAAAACTAGAGGCAGTGCTAGGCGTAGGCCTAGGGCGAGGGAGAGTGCTCGGGTAGGGTTAGGTGAAGGGCTAGTCGTTGGCAGAGGCCCACGGGTATTGTTAGTGTTAGGGCTCATGTTAGGCCTAGGATTAGAGGTAGTGGTAGGGGTTGGCCTAGGGCTAGGGGTAGGTGTAACAGGAGGGCTCCGTTTAGTCCTAGGACTCGGAACAGGTGTAGGGCTGGTTTCGGGTGTGGCTAAGGGTGGGAACAGTGTGATTTCGTGGTACACAGGTTAGTGTTCTGGCTAACGGTAGGGCAAGGTGTACTGGTCGGCGACGAGCAAGTGGTAGGCCTTGGACTAGAGTGAGCACTGGGCGTTGGTCTAGGGCCCGAGCTAGGGCTAGTGGGAGCGGTAGGCGTAGCGCTGGGGTAGGCATAGGGCAAGAGGTGGGTGTCGGGCTAAACCTAGGAGTAGGCCTAGGGCCAGGAGTTGGAGCTGTGGCTAGGGGTAGGGATGGGAGTGGGCCTATGGGTAGGGATAGCTGTAGGGCCAGGGGTAGGGGTAGGATTGGAGGTAGTGCTAGGCGTAGGTTTAGGGCGAGGGGGTGTGCTCTGGGTAGGTTTAGGTGAAGGGCTAGTGGTTGGCAGAGGCCTACGGGCAGTGTTAGTGTTAGGGCTCATGTTAGGCCTAGGATTAGTGGTAGTGGTAGGGGTTGGCCGAGGGCTAGGTGTAGGTGTCAAGGGAAGGCTTTGTTTAGTCCTAAAACTAAGAACAGTTGTAGGGCTGGATTCGGGTGTGGCTAAGGGTGGGTCCAGCGTGATTCCGTAGGACAAGGGTTAGTGCTCTGGCTAACGGTAGGGCAAGGTGTACTGGTCGGGGACGGGCAAATGCTGGGTTTCAAACTATATTGAACACTGGGCGTTGGTCTAGGGCCCGAGCTAGGGCTAGTGGCAGCGTTAGGCGTAGCGCTGGGGTAGGAATAGGGCAAGAAGTGGGTGTCGGGGTAAACCTAGGAGTAGGCCTAGGGCAAAAAGTTGGAGCTGTGGCTAGGGGTAGGGATGGGGGTGGGCCTATGGTTAGGAGTAGCTGTAGGGCCAGGGGTAGGGGTAGGACTAGAGGTAGTGCTAGGCGTAGGCCTAGGGCGAGGGGAAGTGCTCGGGGTAGGGTTAGGTGAAGTGCTAGTGGTTGGCAGAGGCCCACGGGCAGTGTTAGTGTTAGGGCTCATGTTAGGCCTAGGATTAGTGGTAGTGGTAGGGGTTTGCCGAGGGCTAAAGGTAGGTATCACGGGAAAACTCCTGTTAGTCCTAGGACTCGGAACAGGTGTAGGGCTGGATTCGGGTGTGGCTAAGGGTGGGTCCAGGGTGATTTCGTGGGACACAGGTTAGTGTTCTGGCTAACGGTAGGGCAAAGTGTACTGTTCGGTGACAAGCAAATGCTAGGCCTCGGACTAGAATGAGCACTGGGCGTTGGTCTAGGGCCTGGGCTAGGGCTAGTGGGAGCGGTAGGCGTAGCGCTGGGGTAGGCATAGGACAAGAAGTGGGTGTCGGGGTAAACCTAGGAGTAGGTCTAGGGCCAGGAGTTGGAGCTGTGGCTATGGGTAGGGATGGGGGTGGGCCTATGGGTAGGGGTAGCTGTAGGGCCAGGGGTAGGTGTAGGACTAGAGGTAGTGCTAGGCGTTGGCCTAGGGCGATGGGGAGTGCTCTGGGTAGGGTTAGGTGAAGGGCTAGTGTTTGGCAGAGGCCTAAGGGCAGTGTTAGTGTTAGGGCTCATGTTAGGCCTAGGATTAGTGGCAGTGTTAGGGGTTGGCCGAGGGCTAGGGGTAGGGGTCACGGGATGGCTCCGTTTAGTCCTAGGACTTGAAACAGGTGTAGGGCTGGATTCCGGTTCGGCTAAGTGTGGGTCCAGGGAGATTCCGTAGGACACGGGTTAGTGCTCTGGCTAACGGTAGGGCAAGGTGTACTGGTCGGGGACGGGCAAATGCTAGGCTTCGGACTAGAGTGAGCACTGGGCGTTGGTCTAGGGCCCGAGCTAGGGCTAGTGGGAGCGGTAGGCGTAGCGCTGGGGTAGGCATAGGGCAAGAGGTGGGTGTCGGGGTAAACCCAGGAGTAGGCCTAGGGCCGGGAGTTGGAGCTGTGGTTAGGGGTAGGGATGAGGTTGGGCTTCTGGTTAGGGGTAGCTGTAGGGCCAGGGGTAGGGCTAGGACTAGAGGTAGTGCTAGGCATAGGCCTGGGGCCAGGGTGAGTGCTCGGGGTAGGGTTAGGTGAAGTTCTAGTGTTTGGCAGAGGCCCACGGGCATTGTTAGTGTTAGGGCTCATGTTAGGCCTAGGATTAGTGGTAGTGGTAGGCGTTGCACTAGGGCTAGGGGTAGGTGTCACGGGAGGGCTCCGTTTAGTCCTAGGACTCGGAACAGGTGTAGGGCTGGATTCGCGTGTGGCTAAGGGTGGGTCCAGGATGATTCCGTAGGACACGGGTTAGTGCTCTGGCTAACGGTAGGGCAAGGTGTACTGGTCGGCGACGAGCAAGTGCTAGGCCTCGGACTAGAGTGAGCACTGAGCGTTGGTCTTGGGCCCGAGATAGGGCTACTGGGAGTGGTAGGTGTAGCGCTGGGGTAGGCATAGGGAAAGAGTTCGGTGTCGGGGTAAACCTAGGAGTAGGCCTAGGGCCAGGAGTTGGAGCTGTGGCTAGGGGTAGTGATGGGGGTGGGCCTATGGTTAGGGGTAGCTGTAGGGCCAGGGGTAGGGGTAGGACTAGAGGTAGTGCTAGGCGTATGCCTAGGGCGAGGGGGAGTGCTTGGTGTAGGGTTAGGTGAAGGGCTAGTGGTTGGCAGAGGCCCACGGGCATTGTTAGTGTTAGGGCTCATGTTAGGCCTAGGATTAGTGGTAGTGGTGGGGGTTGGCCGAGGTCTAGGGGTAGGTGTCAAAGGAGGGCTCCGTTTAGTCCTAGGACTAGGAACAGGTGTAGGGCTGGATTCGGGTGTGGCTAATGGTGGGTCCAGGGTGATTCCGTAGGACACGGGTTAGTGCTCTGGCTAAGGGTAATGCAAGGTGTACTGGTCGGCGATGGGCAAGTGCTAGGCCTCGGACTAGAGTGAGCACTGGGCGTTGGACTAGGGCCCGAGCTAGGGCTACTGGGAGTGGTAGGTGTAGCGCTGTGGTAGGCATAGGGCAAGAGGTGGGGGTCGGGGTAAACCTAGGAGTAGGCCTAGGGCCAGGAATTGGAGATGTGACTAGGCGTAGGGATGGGGTTGGGCCTATGGTTAGGGGTAGCTGAGGGCCAGGGTTAGGAGTAGGACTAAAGGTAGTGCTAGGCGTAGGCCTAAAGCCAGGGGGAGTGCTCGGGGTAGGGTTAGGTGACGTGCTAGTGGTTGGCAGAGGCCCACGGGCATTGTTAGTGTTAGGGCTCATGTTAGGCCTAGGATTAGTGGTAGTGGTAGGGGTTGGCCGAGGGCTAGGGGTAGGTGTCACGGGAGGGCTACGTATAGTCTTAGGACTCGGAACAGGTGTAGGGCTGGATTCGGGTGTGGCTAGTGTGGGTCCAGGGTGATTCCGTAGGACACGGGTTAGTGCTCTGGCTAACGGTAGGGCAAGGTGTACTGGTCGGCGACGGGCAAGTGCTAGGCCTCGGACTAGAGTGAGCAGTGAGCGTTGGTCTAGGGCCCGAGCTAGGGCTACGGGGAGTGGTAGGTGTAGCGCTGGGGTAGGCATAGGGCAAGAGGTCGGTGTCAAGGTAAACCTAGGAGTAGGCCTAGGGCCAGGAGTTGGAGCTGTGGCTAGGGTTAGGGATGGGGGTGGTCTATGGTTAGGGGTAGCTGTAGGGCCAGGAGTAGGTGTAGGAATAGAGGTAGTGGTAGGCGTAGGCCTAGGGCGAGGGGGAGTACTCGGGTACTGTTAGGTGAAGGGCTAGTCGTTGGCAGAGGCCCACGGGTATTGTTAGTGTTAGGGCTCATGTTAGGCCTAGGATTAGAGGTAGTGGTAGGGGTTGGCCGAGGGCTAGGGGTAGGTGTCACGGGAGGGCTCTGTTTAGTCCTAGGACTCGGAACAGGTTTAGGGCTGGATTCGGGTGTGGCTAAGGGTGGGTCCAGGGTGATTCCGTAGGACACGGGTTAGTGCTCTGGCTAACTGTAGGGCAAGGTGTACTGGTCGGCGACGGGCAAGTGCTAGGCCTCGGACTAGAGTGAGCACTGGGCGTTGGTCTAGGGCTTGAGCTAGGGCTACTGGGAGTGGTAGGTGTAGCGCTGGGGTAGGCATATGGCAAGAGGTGGGGGTCGGGGTAAACCTAGGAGTAGGCCTAGGGCCAGGAATTGGAGCTGTGGCTAGGGGTAGGGATGGGGTTGGGCCTATGAGTAGTGGTAGCTGTAGGGACAGGGGTAGGGATAAGACTAGAGGTAGTGCTAGGCGTAGGCTAGGGCGAGGGGGAGTGCTCTGGGTAGGGTTAGGTGAAGGGCTAGTGGTTGGCAGAGGCCCACGGGCATTGTTAGTGTTAGGGCTCATGTTAGGCCTAGGATTAGTGGTAGTGGTAGGGGTTGGCCGAGGGCTAGAAGTAGGTGTCACGGGAGGGCTCCGTTTAGTCCTAGGACTCGGAACAGGTGTAGGGCTGGATTCGGGTGTGGCTAAGGGTGGGTCCAGGGTGATTCCGCAGGACATGGGTTAGTGCTCTGGCTAACGGTAGGGCAGGGGGTTCTGGTCGGCGACGGGCAAGTGCTAGGCCTCGCAGTAGAGTGAGCACTGAGCGTTGGTCTAGGGCCCGAGCTAGGGCTACTGGGAGTGGTAGGTGTAGTGCTGGGGTAGGCATAGGGCAAGAGTTCGGTGTCGGGGTAAACCTAGGAGTAGGCCTAGGGCCAGGAGTTGGAGCTGTGGCTAGGGGTAGGGATGGGGGTGGGCCTATGGTTAGGGGTAGCTGTAGGGCCAGGGGTAGGGGTAAAACTAGAGGCAGTGCTAGGCGTAGGCCTAGGGCGAGGGAGAGTGCTCGGGTAGGGTTAGGTGAAGGGCTAGTCGTTGGCAGAGGCCCACGGGTATTGTTAGTGTTAGGGCTCATGTTAGGCCTAGGATTAGAGGTAGTGGTAGGGGTTGGCCTAGGGCTAGGGGTAGGTGTAACAGGAGGGCTCCGTTTAGTCCTAGGACTCGGAACAGGTGTAGGGCTGGTTTCGGGTGTGGCTAAGGGTGGGAACAGTGTGATTTCGTGGTACACAGGTTAGTGTTCTGGCTAACGGTAGGGCAAGGTGTACTGGTCGGCGACGAGCAAGTGGTAGGCCTTGGACTAGAGTGAGCACTGGGCGTTGGTCTAGGGCCCGAGCTAGGGCTAGTGGGAGCGGTAGGCGTAGCGCTGGGGTAGGCATAGGGCAAGAGGTGGGTGTCGGGCTAAACCTAGGAGTAGGCCTAGGGCCAGGAGTTGGAGCTGTGGCTAGGGGTAGGGATGGGAGTGGGCCTATGGGTAGGGATAGCTGTAGGGCCAGGGGTAGGGGTAGGATTGGAGGTAGTGCTAGGCGTAGGTTTAGGGCGAGGGGGTGTGCTCTGGGTAGGTTTAGGTGAAGGGCTAGTGGTTGGCAGAGGCCTACGGGCAGTGTTAGTGTTAGGGCTCATGTTAGGCCTAGGATTAGTGGTAGTGGTAGGGGTTGGCCGAGGGCTAGGTGTAGGTGTCAAGGGAAGGCTTTGTTTAGTCCTAAAACTAAGAACAGTTGTAGGGCTGGATTCGGGTGTGGCTAAGGGTGGGTCCAGCGTGATTCCGTAGGACAAGGGTTAGTGCTCTGGCTAACGGTAGGGCAAGGTGTACTGGTCGGGGACGGGCAAATGCTGGGTTTCAAACTATATTGAACACTGGGCGTTGGTCTAGGGCCCGAGCTAGGGCTAGTGGCAGCGTTAGGCGTAGCGCTGGGGTAGGAATAGGGCAAGAAGTGGGTGTCGGGGTAAACCTAGGAGTAGGCCTAGGGCAAAAAGTTGGAGCTGTGGCTAGGGGTAGGGATGGGGGTGGGCCTATGGTTAGGAGTAGCTGTAGGGCCAGGGGTAGGGGTAGGACTAGAGGTAGTGCTAGGCGTAGGCCTAGGGCGAGGGGAAGTGCTCGGGGTAGGGTTAGGTGAAGTGCTAGTGGTTGGCAGAGGCCCACGGGCAGTGTTAGTGTTAGGGCTCATGTTAGGCCTAGGATTAGTGGTAGTGGTAGGGGTTTGCCGAGGGCTAAAGGTAGGTATCACGGGAAAACTCCTGTTAGTCCTAGGACTCGGAACAGGTGTAGGGCTGGATTCGGGTGTGGCTAAGGGTGGGTCCAGGGTGATTTCGTGGGACACAGGTTAGTGTTCTGGCTAACGGTAGGGCAAAGTGTACTGTTCGGTGACAAGCAAATGCTAGGCCTCGGACTAGAATGAGCACTGGGCGTTGGTCTAGGGCCTGGGCTAGGGCTAGTGGGAGCGGTAGGCGTAGCGCTGGGGTAGGCATAGGACAAGAAGTGGGTGTCGGGGTAAACCTAGGAGTAGGTCTAGGGCCAGGAGTTGGAGCTGTGGCTATGGGTAGGGATGGGGGTGGGCCTATGGGTAGGGGTAGCTGTAGGGCCAGGGGTAGGTGTAGGACTAGAGGTAGTGCTAGGCGTTGGCCTAGGGCGATGGGGAGTGCTCTGGGTAGGGTTAGGTGAAGGGCTAGTGTTTGGCAGAGGCCTAAGGGCAGTGTTAGTGTTAGGGCTCATGTTAGGCCTAGGATTAGTGGCAGTGTTAGGGGTTGGCCGAGGGCTAGGGGTAGGGGTCACGGGATGGCTCCGTTTAGTCCTAGGACTTGAAACAGGTGTAGGGCTGGATTCCGGTTCGGCTAAGTGTGGGTCCAGGGAGATTCCGTAGGACACGGGTTAGTGCTCTGGCTAACGGTAGGGCAAGGTGTACTGGTCGGGGACGGGCAAATGCTAGGCTTCGGACTAGAGTGAGCACTGGGCGTTGGTCTAGGGCCCGAGCTAGGGCTAGTGGGAGCGGTAGGCGTAGCGCTGGGGTAGGCATAGGGCAAGAGGTGGGTGTCGGGGTAAACCCAGGAGTAGGCCTAGGGCCGGGAGTTGGAGCTGTGGTTAGGGGTAGGGATGAGGTTGGGCTTCTGGTTAGGGGTAGCTGTAGGGCCAGGGGTAGGGCTAGGACTAGAGGTAGTGCTAGGCATAGGCCTGGGGCCAGGGTGAGTGCTCGGGGTAGGGTTAGGTGAAGTTCTAGTGTTTGGCAGAGGCCCACGGGCATTGTTAGTGTTAGGGCTCATGTTAGGCCTAGGATTAGTGGTAGTGGTAGGCGTTGCACTAGGGCTAGGGGTAGGTGTCACGGGAGGGCTCCGTTTAGTCCTAGGACTCGGAACAGGTGTAGGGCTGGATTCGCGTGTGGCTAAGGGTGGGTCCAGGATGATTCCGTAGGACACGGGTTAGTGCTCTGGCTAACGGTAGGGCAAGGTGTACTGGTCGGCGACGAGCAAGTGCTAGGCCTCGGACTAGAGTGAGCACTGAGCGTTGGTCTTGGGCCCGAGATAGGGCTACTGGGAGTGGTAGGTGTAGCGCTGGGGTAGGCATAGGGAAAGAGTTCGGTGTCGGGGTAAACCTAGGAGTAGGCCTAGGGCCAGGAGTTGGAGCTGTGGCTAGGGGTAGTGATGGGGGTGGGCCTATGGTTAGGGGTAGCTGTAGGGCCAGGGGTAGGGGTAGGACTAGAGGTAGTGCTAGGCGTATGCCTAGGGCGAGGGGGAGTGCTTGGTGTAGGGTTAGGTGAAGGGCTAGTGGTTGGCAGAGGCCCACGGGCATTGTTAGTGTTAGGGCTCATGTTAGGCCTAGGATTAGTGGTAGTGGTGGGGGTTGGCCGAGGTCTAGGGGTAGGTGTCAAAGGAGGGCTCCGTTTAGTCCTAGGACTAGGAACAGGTGTAGGGCTGGATTCGGGTGTGGCTAATGGTGGGTCCAGGGTGATTCCGTAGGACACGGGTTAGTGCTCTGGCTAAGGGTAATGCAAGGTGTACTGGTCGGCGATGGGCAAGTGCTAGGCCTCGGACTAGAGTGAGCACTGGGCGTTGGACTAGGGCCCGAGCTAGGGCTACTGGGAGTGGTAGGTGTAGCGCTGTGGTAGGCATAGGGCAAGAGGTGGGGGTCGGGGTAAACCTAGGAGTAGGCCTAGGGCCAGGAATTGGAGATGTGACTAGGCGTAGGGATGGGGTTGGGCCTATGGTTAGGGGTAGCTGAGGGCCAGGGTTAGGAGTAGGACTAAAGGTAGTGCTAGGCGTAGGCCTAAAGCCAGGGGGAGTGCTCGGGGTAGGGTTAGGTGACGTGTTAGTGGTTGGCAGAGGCCCACGGGCATTGTTAGTGTTAGGGCTCATGTTAGGCCTAGGATTAGTGGTAGTGGTAGGGGTTGGCCGAGGGCTAGGGGTAGGTGTCACGGGAGGGCTACGTATAGTCTTAGGACTCGGAACAGGTGTAGGGCTGGATTCGGGTGTGGCTAGTGTGGGTCCAGGGTGATTCCGTAGGACACGGGTTAGTGCTCTGGCTAACGGTAGGGCAAGGTGTACTGGTCGTCGACGGGCAAGTGCTAGGCCTCGGACTAGAGTGAGCACTGGGCATTGGTCTAGGGCCCGAGCTAGGGCTACTGAGAGTGGTAGGTGTAGCGCTGGGGTAGGCATAGGGCAAGAGGTGGGTGTCGGGGTAAACCTAGGAGTAGTCCTAAAGCCAGAAGTTGGAGCTGTGGCTAGGGGCAGTGATGGGGGTGGGCCTATGGTTAGGGGTAGTTGTAGGGCCAGGGGTAGGGGTATGACTAGGGGTAGTGTTAGGCGTAGGCCTAGGGCGAGGGTGAGTGCTCGGGGTAGGGTTAGGTGAAGTGCTAGTGGTTGGCAGAGGCCCACGGGTATTGTTAGTGTTAGGGCTCATGTTAGGCCTAGGATTAGTGGTAGTGGTAGGATTTGGCCGAGGGCTAGGGGTAGGTGTCACGGGAGGGCTCCGTTTAGTCCTAGGACTCGAAACAGGTGTAGGGCTGGATTCGGGTGTGGCTAAGGGTGGGTCCAGGGTGATTCCGTAGGACACGGGTTACTGCTCTGGCTAACGGTAGGGCAAGGTGTACTTGTCGGTGACGGGCAAGTGCTAGGCCTCGGACTAGAGTGAGCACTGAGTGTTGGTCTAGGGCCCGAGCTAGGGCTACTGGGAGCGGTAGGCGTAGCGCTGGGGTACGCATAGGGCAAGAGGTGGGTGTAGGGGTAAACCTAGGAGTAGGCCTAGGGGCAGGAGTTGGAACTGTGGCTAGGGGTAGTAATGGGGGTGGGCCTATGGTTAGGGGTAGCTGTAGGGCCAGGGGTAGGGGTAGGACTAGAGGTAGTATTAGGCGTAGGCCTAGGGCGAGGGTGAGTGCTCGGGGTAGGGTTAGGTGAAGTGCTAGTGGTTGGCAGAGGCCCACGGGCATTGTTAGTGTTAGGGCTCATGTTAGGCCTAGGATTAGTGGTAGTGGTAGGGGTTGGCCGAGAGCTAGGGGTAGGTGTCACGGGAGGGCTACGTATAGTCTTAGGACTCGGAACAGGTGTAGGGCTCGATTCGGGTGTGCTAAGCGTGGGTCCAGGGTGATTTCGTAAACACGGGTTAGTGCTCTGGCTAACGGTAGGGCAAGGTGTACTGGTCGGCGACGGGCAAGTGCTAGGCCTCGGACTAGTGTGAGCACTGGGCATTGGTCTAGGGCCCGAGCTCGGGCTACTGAGAGTGGTAGGTGTAGCACTGGGGTAGGCATAGGGCAAGAGGTGGGTGTCGGGGTAAACCTAGGAGTAGTCCTAAAGCCAGAAGTTGGAGCTGTTGCTAGGGGCAGTGATGGGGGTGGGCCTATGGTTAGGGTTAGCTGTAGGGCCAGGGGTAGGGGTAGGACTAGAGGTAGTGCTAGGCGTAGGCCTAGGGCGATTGGGTGTGCTCGGGGTAGGGTTAGGTGAAGGGCTAGCGTTGGCAGAGGCCCACGCGTATTGTTAGTTTTAGGGCTCATGTTAGGCCTAGGATTAGTGGTAGTGG
Organism: Rhinolophus hipposideros; assembly: GCF_964194185.1. Classification (NCBI taxonomy): domain Eukaryota; kingdom Metazoa; phylum Chordata; class Mammalia; order Chiroptera; family Rhinolophidae; genus Rhinolophus; species Rhinolophus hipposideros. The sequence continues at coordinate 189,992 of NW_027668929.1, read as the reverse complement.
TACGGTTTGGCCGAGGGCTAGGGGTGGGTGTCACGGGAGGGCTCCGTTTAGTCCTAGGACTCGGAACCGGTGTAGGGCTGGATTCGGGTGTGGCTAAGGGTGTGTCCAGGGTGATTCCGTAGGACACGGGTTAGTGCTCTGGCTAACGGTAGGGCAAGGTGTACTGGTCGGCGACGGGCAAGTGCTAGGCCTCGGACTAGAGTGAGCACTGGGCGTTGGTCTAGGGCCCGAGCTAGGGCTACTGGGAGTGCTAGGTGTATCTCTTGGGTAGGCATAGTGCAAGAGGTGGGTGTCGTGGTAAACCTAGGAGTAGGCCTAGGGCCAGGAGTTGGGGCTGTGACTAGGGGTAGGGATGGGGGTGGGCCTATGGGTAGGGGTAGCTGTAGGGCCAGGGGTAGGTGTAGGATTGGAGGTAGTGCTAGGCGTAGACCTAGGGCGTGGGGGAGTGCTCTGGGTAGGGTTAGGTGAAGGGCTAGTGGTTGGCAGAGGCCTACGGGCAGTGTTAGTGTTAGGGCTCATGTTAAACCTAGGATTAGTGGTAGTGGTAGGGGTTGGCCGAGGGCTAAAGGTAGGTTTCACGGGAGGGCTCCGTTTAGTCCTAGGACATGAAACAGGTGTAAGGCTGGATTCAGGTGTGGCTAAGGGTGGGTCCACGGTGATTCCCTAGGACACGGGTTAGTCCTCAGGCTAACGGTAGGGCAAGGTGTACTGGTCGGCGACGGGCAAGTGCTAGGCCTCGGACTAGAGTGAGACTGGGCGTTGGTCTAGGGCCCAACTAGGGCTAGTGAGAGCGGTAGGCGTAGCGCTAGGGTAGGCATAGGGCAAGAGGTGGGTGTCGGTGTAAACCTAGGAGTAGGCCTAGGGCCAGGAGTTGGAGCTGTGGCATGGGGTAGAGATGTGGGTGGGCCTATGGTTAGTTGTAGCTGTAGGGCCAGGGGTAGGGTAGGACTAGAGGTAGTGCTAGGCGTAGGCCTAGGGCGAGTGGGAGTGCTTGGGGTAGGGTTAGGTGAAGGGCTAGTGGTTGGCAGAGGCCCACGGGCAGTGTTAGTGTTAGGGCTCATGTTAGGCCTAGGATTAGTGCTAGTGGTAGGCGTTGCCCTACGGCTAGGGGTAGGTGTCACGGGAGGGCTTCGTTTAGTCCTAGGACTCGGAACAGGTGTAGGGCTGGATTCGGGTGTGGCTAAGGGTGGGTCCAGGATGATTCCGTAGGACACGGGTTAGTGCTCTGGCTAACGGTAGGGCAAGGTGTACTGGTCGGCGACGGGCAAGTGCTAGGCCTCGGACTAGAGTGAGCACTGAGCGTTGGTCTAGGGCCCGAGCTAGGGCTACTGGGAGTGGTAGGTGTAGCGCTGGTGTAGGCATAGGGAATTAGTTCGGTGTCGGGGTAAACCTAAGAGTAGGCCTAGGGCCAGGAGTTGGAGCTGTGGCTAGGGGTAGTGATGGGGGTGGGCCTATGGTTAGGGGTAGCTGTAGGGCCAGGGGTAGGGGTAGGACTAGAGGTAGTGCTAGGCGTAGGCCTAGGGTGAGGGGGAGTGCTCGAGGAAGGATTAGGTGAAGGACTAGTGGTTGGCAGAGGCCAACGGGCAGTGTTAGTGTTAGGGCTCATGTTCGGCCTAGGATTAGTGGTAGTGGTAGGGTTTGGCCGAGGGCTAGGGGTAGGTGTCACGGGAGGGCTCCGTTTAGTCCTAGGACTCGGAACAGGTGTAGGGCTGGATTCGGGTGTGGCTAAGGGTGGGTCCAGGGTGATTCCGTAGGACACGGGTTACTGCTCTGTCTAACGGTAGGGCAAGGTGTACTGGTCGGTGACGGGCAAGTGCTAGGCCTCGGACTAGAGTGAGCACTGAGTGTTGGTCTAGGGCCCGAGCTAGGGCTACTGGGAGCGGTAGGCGTAGCGCTGGGGTACGCATAGGGCAAGAGGTGGGTGTAGGGGTAAACCTAGGAGTAGGCCTAGGGGCAGGAGTTGGAACTGTGGCTAGGGGTAATTTTGGGGGTGGGCCTATGGTTAGGGGTAGTTTTAGGGCCAGGGGTAGGGGTAGGACTAGAGGTAGTGTTAGGCGTAGGCCTTGGGCGAGGGTGAGTGCTCGGGGTAGGGTTAGGTGAAGTGCTAGTGGTTGGCAGAGGCTTACGGGCATTGTTAGTGTTAGGGGTCATGTTAGGCCTAGGATTAGTGGTAGTGGTAGGGGTTGGCCGAGAGCTAGGGGTAGGTGTCACGGGAGGGCTACGTATAGTCTTAGGACTCGGAACAGGTGTAGGGCTCGATTCGGGTGTGGCTAAGCGTGGGTCCAGGGTGATTTTGTAAACACAAGTTAGTGCTCTGGCTAACGGTAGGGCAAGGTGTACTGGTCGGCGACGGGCAAGTGCTAGGCCTCGGACTAGTGTGAGCACTGGGCATTGGTCTAGGGCCCGAGCTCGGGCTACTGAGAGTGGTAGGTGTAGCGCTGGGGTAGGCATAGGGCAAGAGGTGAGTGTCGGGGTAAACCTAGGAGTAGTCCTAAAGCCAGAAGTTGGAGCTGTGGCTAGGGGCAGTGATGGGGGTGGGCCTATGGTTACGGTTAGCTGTAGGGCCAGGGGTAGGGGTAGGACTAGAGGTAGTGCTAGGCGTAGGCCTAGGGCGAGGGGGAGTGCTCGGGGTAGGGTTAGGTGAAGTGCTAGTGGTTGGCAGAGGCCCACGGGCAGTGTTAGTGTTAGGGCTCATGTTAGGCCTAGGATTAGTGGTAGTGGTAGGGGTTGGCCGACGGCTAGGGGTAGGTGTCACGGGAGGGCTCCGTTTAGTCCTAGGACTCGGAACAGGTGTAGGGCTCGATTCGGGTGTGGCTAAGGGTGGGTCCAGGGTGATTCCCTAGGACACGGGTTACTGCTCTGGCTAACGGTAGGGCAAAGTGTACTGGTCGGCGAAGGTCAAGTGCTAGGCCTCGGACTAGAGTGAGCACTGGGCGTTGGTCTAGGGCCCGAGCTAGGGCTAGTGGGAGCGGTAGGCGTAGCGCTGTGGTAGGCATAGGGCAAGAGGTGGGTGTCGGGGTAAACCTAGTAGTAGGCCTAGGGCCAGGAGTTGGAGCTGTGGCTAGGGGTAGTGATGGGGGTGGGCCTATGGTTAGGGGTAGCTGTAGGGCCAGGGGTAGGTTTAGGACTAGAGGTAGTGCTAGGCGTAGGCCTAGGGCGAGGGGGAGTGCTCGGGGTAGGGTTAGGTGAAGGGCTAGTGGTTGGCAGAGGCCCACGGGCAGTGTTAGTGTTAGGGCTAATGTTAGGCCTAGGATTAGTGGTAGTGGTAGGGGTTGGCCGAGGGTTAGGGGTATGTGTCACGGGAGGACTCCGGTTAATCCTAGGACTCGGAACAGGTGTAGGGCTGGTTTCGGGTGTGGTTAAGGGTGGGTACAGTGTGATTTCGTGGGACACAGGTCAGTGTTCTGGCTAACGGTAGGGCAAGGTGTACTGGTCGGCGACGGGCAAGTGATAGGCCTCAAACTAGAGTGAGCACTGGGCTTTGGTCTAGGGCCCGAGCTAGGGCTAGTGGGAGTTGTAGGCGTAGCGCTGGGGTAGGCATAGTGCAAAAGGTGGTTGTCGGTGTAAACCTAGGAGTAGGCCTAGGGCCAGGAGTTGGAGCTGTGGCTAGGGGTAGGCATGGGGGTGGGCCTATGGGTAGGGGTAGCTGTAGGGCCAGGGGTAGGTGTAGGATTGGAGGTAGTGCTAGGCGTAGACCTAGGGCGAGGGGGAGTGCTCTGGGTAGGGTTAGGTGAAGGGCTAGTGGTTGGCAGAGGCCTACGGGCAGTGTTAGTGTTAGGGCTCATGTTAGGCCTAGGATTAGTGGTAGTGGTAGGGGTTGGCCGAGGGCTAGGGGTAGGTTTCACGGGAGGGCTCCGTTTAGTCCTAGGACATGAAACAGGTGTAAGGCTGGATTCAGGTGTGGCTAAGTGTGGGTCCACGGTGATTCCCTAGGACACGTGTTAGTGCTCTGGCTAACGGTAGGGCAAGGTGTACTGGTCGGAGACGGGCAAGTGCTAGGCCTCGAACTAGAGTGAGCACTGGGCGTTGGTCTAGGGCCCGAGCTAGGGCTACTGGGAGTGCTAGGTGTAGCGCTGGGGTAGGCATATGGCAAGAGGTGGGGGTCGGGGTAAACCAAGGAGTAGGCCTAGGGCCAGGAATTGGAGCAGTGGCTAGGGGTAGGGATGGGGGTGGGCCTATGGTTAGGGGTAGCTGTAGGGCAAGGGGTAGGGGTAGGACTAGAGGTAGTGCTAGGCGTAGGCCTAGGGCGAGGGGGAGTGCTCGGGGTAGGGTTAGGTGAAGGGCTAGTGGTTGGCAGAAGCCCACGGGCAGTGTTAGTGTTAGGGTTCATGTTAGGCCTAGGATTATTGGTAGTGGTGGGGGTTGGCCGAGGACTAGGGGTAGGTGTCAAAGGAGGGCTCCGTTTAGTCCTAGGACTAGGAAAAGGTGTAGGGCTGGATTCGGGTGTGGCTAAGGGTGGGTCCAGGGTGATTCCGTAGGACACGGGTTAGTGCTCTGGCTAACGGTAGAGCAAGGTGTACTGGTCGGCGACGGGCAAGTGCTAGGCCTCGGAGTAGTGTGAGCACTGGGCGTTGGTCTAGGGCCCGAGCTAGGGCTACTGGGAGTGGTAGGCGTAGCGCTGGGGTAGGCTAAGGGCAAGAAGTGGGTGTCGGGGTAAACCTAGGAGTAGGGCTAGGGCCAGGAGTTGGAGCTGTGGCTAGGGGTAGGGATGGGGGTGGGCCTATGGTTAGGGGTAGCTGTAGGGCCAGGGGTAGGGGTAGGACTAGAGGTAGTGCTAGGCGTAGGCCTAGGGCGAGGGGGAGTGCTCGGGGTAGGGTTAGGTGAAGGGCTAGTGGTTGGCAGACTCCCACGGGCAGTGTTAGTGTTAGGGCTCATGTTAGGCCTAGGATTAGTGGTAGTGGTAGGGGTTTGCCGAGGGCTAAAGGTAGGTGTCACGGGAAAACTGCGGTTAGTCCTAGGACTCGGACAGGTGTAGGGCTGGATTCGGGTGTTGCTAAGGGTGGGTCCAGGGTGATTCCGTAAACACGGGTTAGTGCTCTGGCTAACGGTACGGCAAAGTGTACTGGTCGGCGACGGTCAAGTGCTAGGCCTCGGACTAGAGTGAGCATTGGTCATTGGTCTAGGGCCCGAGCTAGGGCTACTGAGAGTGGTAGGTGTAGCGATGGGGTAGGCATAGGGTAAGAGGTGGGTGTCGGGGTAAACCTAGGAGTAGTCCTAAAGCCAGAAGTTGGAGCTGTGGCTACGGGTAGTGATGGGGGTGGGCCTATGGTTAGTGGTAGCTGTAGGGCCAGGGGTAGGGGTAGGACTAGAGGTAGTGCTAGGCGTAGCCCTAGGGCGAGGGGGAGTGCTCGGGGTAGGGTTAGGTGAAGTGCTAGTGGTTGGCAGAGGCCCACGGGCAGTGTTAGTATTAGGGCTCATGTTAGGCCTAGGATTAGTGGTAGTGGTGGGGGTTGGCCGAGGGCTAGGGGTAGGTGTCAAAGGAGGGCTCCGTTTAGTCCTAAGACTAGGAACAGGTGTAGGGCTGGATTCGGGTGTGGCTAAGAGTGTGTCCAGGGTGATTCCGTAGGACACGGGTTAGTGCTCTGGCTAACGGTAGGGCAAGGTGTACTGGTCGGCGACGGGCAAGTGCTAGGCCTCGGACTAGAGTGAGCACTGGGCGTTGGTCTAGGGCCCGAGCTAGGGCTACTGGGAGTGCTAGGTGTAGCGCTGGGGTAGCCATATGGCAAGAGGTGGGGGTCGGGGTAAACCTAGGAGTAGGCCTAGGGCCAGGAATTGGAGCTGTGGCTAGGGGTAGGGATGAGGGTGGGCCTATGGTTAGGGGTAGCTGTAGGGCCAGGGGTAGGGTAGGACTAGAGGTAGTGCTAGGCGTAGGCCTAGGGCGAGGGGGAGTGCTCGGGGTAGGTTTAGGTGAAAGGCTAGTGGTTGGCAGAGGCCCACGGGCAGTGTTAGTGTTAGGGCTCATGTTAGGCCTAGGATTAGTGGTAGTGGTAGGGGTTGGCCGAGGGCTAGGGGTAGGTGTCACGGGAGGGCTCCGTTTAGTCCTAGGATTCGGAACTGGTGTAGGGCTGGATTCGGGTGTTGCTTAGGGTGTGTCCAGGGTGATTCCGTAGGACACGGGTTAGTGGTCTGGCTAACAGTAGGGCAAAGTGTACTGGTCGGCGACGGTCAAGTGCTAGGCCTTGGACTAGAGTGAGCACTGGGCGTTGGTCTAGGGCCCGAGCTAGGGCTAGTGGGAGCGGTAGGCGTAGCGCTGTGGTAGGCATAGGGCAAGAGGTGGGTGTCAGGGTAAACCTAAGAGTAGGCCTAGGGCCAGGAATTGGAGCTGTGGCTAGAAGTAGGGATGGGGGTGGGCCTATGGTTAGGTGTAGCTGTAGGGCTAGGGGTAGGGTTAGGACTAGAGGTAGTGCTACGCGTAGGCCTAGGGCGAGGGGGAGTGCTCGGGGTAGGGTTAGGTAAAGGGCTAGTGGTTGGCAGAGGCCCACGGGCAGTGTTAGTGTTAGGGTTCATGTTAGGCCTAGGATTAGTGGTAGTGGTAGGGGTTGGCTGAGGGTTAGGGGTATGTGTCACGGGAGGACTCTGGTTAGTCCTAGGACTCGGAGCATGTGTAGGGCTGGTTTCGAATATGGCTAAGGGTGGGTACAGTGTGATTTCGTGGGACACAGGTTAGTGTTCTGGCTAACGGTAGGGCAAGGTGTACTGGTCCGCGACGGGCATGTGCTAGGCCTCGGACTAGAGTGAGCACTGGGCGTTGGTCTAGGGCCCGAGCTAGGGCTAGTGGGAGCGGTAGGCGTAGCGCTGGGGTAGGCATAGGGCAAGAGGTGGGTGTCGGGGTAAACCCAGGAGTAGGCCTAGGGCCAGGAGTTGGAGCTGTGGTTAGGGGTAGGGATGAGGGTGGTCTTATGGTTAGGGGTAGATGTAGGGCCAGGGGTAGGGCTAGGACTAGAGGTAGTGCTAGGCGTAGGCCTGGGGCCAGGGTGAGTGCTCGGGGTAGGGTTAGGTGAAGTGCTAGTGGTTGGCAGAGGCCCACAGGCAGTGTTAGTGTTAGGGCTCATGTTAGGCCTAGGATTAGTGGTAGTGGTAGGGTTTGGCCGAGGGCTAGGGGTAGGTGTCACGGGAGGGCTCCGTTTAGTCCTAGGACTCGGAACAGGTGTAGGGCTGGATTCGGGTGTGGCTAAGGGTGGGTCCAGGGTGATTCCGTAGGACACGGGTTAGTGCTCTGGCTAACGGTAGGGCAAGGAGTACTGGTCGGTGACGGGCAAGTGCTAGGCCTCGGACTAGATTGAGCACTGGGTGTTGGTCTAGGGCCCGAGCTAGGGCTACTGGGAGCGGTAGGCGTAGCGCTGGGGTACGCATAGGGCAAGAGGTGGGTGTAGGGGTAAACCTAGGAGTAGGCCTAGGGGCAGGAGTTGGAACTGTGGCTAGGGTTAGTAATGGGGGTGGGCCTATGGTTAGGGGTAGCTGTAGGGCCAGGGGTAGGGGTAGGACTAGAGTTAGTGTTAGGCGTAGGCCTAGGGCGAGGGTGAATGCTCGGGGTAGGGTTAGGTGAAGTGCTAGTGGTTGGCAGAGGCCCACGGGCATTGTTAGTGTTAGGGCTCATGTTAGGCCTAGGATTAGTGGTAGTGGTAGGGGTTTGCCGAGGGCTAAAGGTAGGTGTCACGGGAAAACTGCGGTTAGTCCTAGGACTCGGAACAGCTGTAGGGCTGGATTCGGGTGTGCCTAAGGGTGGGTTTAGGGTGATTTCGTGGGACACAGGTTAGTGTTCTGGCTAACGGTAGGGCAAGGTGTACTGGTCGGCGACGGGCAAGTGCTAGGCCTCGGACTAGAATGAGCACTGGGCGTTGGTCTAGGGCCTGATCTAGGGCTAGTGGGAGCGATAGGCGTAGCGCTGGGTTAGGCATAGGGCAAGAGGTGGGTGTCGGGGTAAACCTAGGAGTAGGCCTAGGGCCAGGAGTTGGACCTGTGGCTGGGGGTAGGGATGGGGGTGGGCCTAAAGTTAGGGGTAGCTGTAGTGCCAGGGGTAGGGGTAGGACTAGAGGTAGTGCTAGGCGTAGGCCTAGGGCGAGGGGGAGTGCTCGGGGTAGGGTTAGGTGAAGTGCTAGTGTTTGGCAGAGGCCCCCGGGCAGTGTTAGTGTTAGGGCTCATGTTAGGCCTAGGATTAGTGGTAGTGGTAGGGTTTGGCCGAGGGCTAGGGGTAGGTGTCACGGGAGGGCTCCGTTTAGTCCTAGGACTCAGAACAGGTGTAGGGCTGGATTCGGGTGTGGCTAAGTGTGGGTCCAGGGTGATTTTGTAGGACACGGGTTAGTGCTCTGGCTAACGGTAGGGCAAGGTGTACTGGTCGGTGACGGGCAAGTGCTAGGCCTCGGACTAGAGTGAGCACTGAGTGTTGGTCTAGGGACCGAGCTAGGGCTACTGGGAGCGGTAGGCGTAGCGCTGGGGAAAGCATAGGGCAAGAGGTGGGTGTAGGGGTAAACCTAGGAGTAGGCCTAGGGGCAGGAGTTGGAACTGTGGCTAGGGGTAGTAATGGGGGTGGGCCTATGGTTAGGGGTAGCTGTAGGGCCAGGGGTAGGGGTAGGACTAGAGGTAGTGTTAGGCGTAGGCCTAGGGCGAGGGTGAGTGCTCAAGGTAGGGTTAGGTGAAGTGCTAGTGGTTGGCAGAGGCCCACGGGCATTGTTAGTGTTAGGGCTCATGTTAGGCCTAGGATTAGTGGTAGTGGTAGGGGTTGGCCGAGATCTAGGGGTAGGTGTCACGGGAGGGCTACGTATAGTCTTAGGACTCGGAACAGGTGTAGGGCTCGATTCGGGTGTGGCTAAGCGTGGGTCCAGGGTGATTTCGTAAACACGGGTTAGTGCTCTGGCTAACGGTAGGGCAAGGTGTACTGGTCGGCGACGGGCAAGTGCTAGGCCTCGGACTAGTGTGAGCACTGGGCATTGGTCTAGGGCCCGAGCTCGGGCTACTGAGAGTGGTAGGTGTAGCGCTGGGGAAGGCATAGGGCAAGAGGTGGGTGTCGGGGTAAACCTAGGAGTAGTCCTAAAGCCAGAAGTTGGAGCTGTGGCTAGGGGCAGTGATGGGGGTGGGCCTATGGTTAGGGTTAGCTGTAGGGCCAGGGGTAGAGGTAGGACTAGAGGTAGTGCTAGGCGTAGGCCTAGGGCGAGGGGGAGTGCTCGGGGTAGGGTTAGGTGAAGTGCTAGTGGTTGGCAGAGGCCCACGGGCAGTGTTAGTGTTAGGGCTCATGTTAGGCCTAGGATTAGTGGTAGTGGTAGGGGTTGGCCGAGGGCTAGGGGTAGGTGTCACGGGAGGGCTCCGTTTAGTCCTAGGACTCGGAACAGGTGTAGGGCTGGTTTCGGGTGTGGTTAAGGGTGGGTACAGTGTGATTTCGTGGGACACAGGTCAGTGTTCTGGCTAACGGTAGGGCAAGGTGTACTGGTCGTCGACGGGCAAGTGCTAGGCCTCGGACTAGAGTGAGCACTGGGCGTTGGTCTAGGCCCGAGCTAGGGCTAGTGGGAGCTGTAGGCGTAGCGCTGGGGTAGGCATAGTGCAAGAGGTGGGTGTCGGGGTAAACCTAGGAGTAGGCCTAGGGCCAGGAGTTGGAGCTGTGGCTAGGGGTAGGCATGGGGGTGGGCCTATGGGTAGGGGTAGCTGTAGGGCCAGGGGTAGGTGTAGGATTGGAGGTAGTGCTAGGCGTAGACCTAGGGCGAGGGGGAGTGCTCTGGGTAGGGTTAGGTGAAGGGCTAGTGGTTGGCAGAGGCCTACGGGCAGTGTTAGTGTTAGGGCTCATGTTAGGCCTAGGATTAGTGGTAGTGGTAGGGGTTGGCCGAGGGCTAGGGGTAGGTTTCACGGGAGGCCTCCGTTTAGTCCTAGGACATGAAACAGGTGTAAGGCTGGATTCAGGTGTGGCTAAGGGTGGGTCCACGGTGATTCCCTGGGACACGGGTTAGTCCTCTGGCTAACGGTAGGGCAAGGTGTACTGGTCGGCGACGGGCAAGTGCTAGGCCTCGGACTAGAGTGAGACTGGGCGTTGGTCTAGGGCCCAACTAGGGCTAGTGAGAGCGGTAGGCGTAGCGCTAGGGTAGGCATAGGGCAAGAGGTGGGTGTCGGTGTAAACCTAGGAGTAGGCCTAGGGCCAGGAGTTGGAGCTGTGGCACGGGGTAGAGATGTGGCTGGGCCTATGGTTAGTTGTAGCTGTAGGGCCAGGGGTAGGGGTAGGACTAAAGGTAGTGCTAGGCGTAGGCCTAGGGCGAGGGGGAGTGCTTGGGGTAGGATTAGGTGAAGGGCTAGTGGTTGGCAGAGGCCCACAGGCAGTGTTAGTGTTAGGGCTCATGTTAGGCCTAGGATTAGTGGTAGTGGTGGGGGTTGGCCGAGGGCTAGGGGTAGGTGTCAAAGGAGGGCTCAATTTAGTCCTAGGACTAGGAACAGGTGTAGGGCTGGATTCGGGTGTGGCTAAGGGTGGGTCCAGGGTGATTCCCTAGGACACGGGTTAGTGCTCTGGCTAACGGTAGGGCAAGGTGTACTGGTCGGCGACGGGCAAGTGCTAGGCCTCGGACTAGTGTGAGCACTGGGCATTGGTCTAGGGCCCGAGCTCGGGCTACTGAGAGTGGTAGGTGTAGCGCTGGGGAAGGCATAGGGCAAGAGGTGGGTGTCGGGGTAAACCTAGGAGTAGTCCTAAAGCCAGAAGTTGGAGCTGTGGCTAGGGGCAGTGATGGGGGTGGGCCTATGGTTAGGGTTAGCTGTAGGGCCAGGGGTAGAGGTAGGACTAGAGGTAGTGCTAGGCGTAGGCCTAGGGCGAGGGGGAGTGCTCGGGGTAGGGTTAGGTGAAGTGCTAGTGGTTGGCAGAGGCCCACGGGCAGTGTTAGTGTTAGGGCTCATGTTAGGCCTAGGATTAGTGGTAGTGGTAGGGGTTGGCCGAGGGCTAGGGGTAGGTGTCACGGGAGGGCTCCGTTTAGTCCTAGGACTCGGAACAGGTGTAGGGCTGGTTTCGGGTGTGGTTAAGGGTGGGTACAGTGTGATTTCGTGGGACACAGGTCAGTGTTCTGGCTAACGGTAGGGCAAGGTGTACTGGTCGTCGACGGGCAAGTGCTAGGCCTCGGACTAGAGTGAGCACTGGGCGTTGGTCTAGGCCCGAGCTAGGGCTAGTGGGAGCTGTAGGCGTAGCGCTGGGGTAGGCATAGTGCAAGAGGTGGGTGTCGGGGTAAACCTAGGAGTAGGCCTAGGGCCAGGAGTTGGAGCTGTGGCTAGGGGTAGGCATGGGGGTGGGCCTATGGGTAGGGGTAGCTGTAGGGCCAGGGGTAGGTGTAGGATTGGAGGTAGTGCTAGGCGTAGACCTAGGGCGAGGGGGAGTGCTCTGGGTAGGGTTAGGTGAAGGGCTAGTGGTTGGCAGAGGCCTACGGGCAGTGTTAGTGTTAGGGCTCATGTTAGGCCTAGGATTAGTGGTAGTGGTAGGGGTTGGCCGAGGGCTAGGGGTAGGTTTCACGGGAGGCCTCCGTTTAGTCCTAGGACATGAAACAGGTGTAAGGCTGGATTCAGGTGTGGCTAAGGGTGGGTCCACGGTGATTCCCTAGGACACGGGTTAGTCCTCTGGCTAACGGTAGGGCAAGGTGTACTGGTCGGCGACGGGCAAGTGCTAGGCCTCGGACTAGAGTGAGACTGGGCGTTGGTCTAGGGCCCAACTAGGGCTAGTGAGAGCGGTAGGCGTAGCGCTAGGGTAGGCATAGGGCAAGAGGTGGGTGTCGGTGTAAACCTAGGAGTAGGCCTAGGGCCAGGAGTTGGAGCTGTGGCATGGGGTAGAGATGTGGGTGGGCCTATGGTTAGTTGTAGCTGTAGGGCCAGGGGTAGGGGTAGGACTAAAGGTAGTGCTAGGCGTAGGCCTAGGGCGAGGGGGAGTGCTTGGGGTAGGATTAGGTGAAGGGCTAGTGGTTGGCAGAGGCCCACAGGCAGTGTTAGTGTTAGGGCTCATGTTAGGCCTAGGATTAGTGGTAGTGGTGGGGGTTGGCCGAGGGCTAGGGGTAGGTGTCAAAGGAGGGCTCAATTTAGTCCTAGGACTAGGAACAGGTGTAGGGCTGGATTCGGGTGTGGCTAAGGGTGGGTCCAGGGTGATTCCCTAGGACACGGGTTAGTGCTCTGGCTAACGGTAGGGCAAGGTGTACTGGTCGGCGACGGGCAAGTGCTAGGCCTCGGAGTAGTGTGAGCACTGGGCGTTGGTCTAGGGCCCGAGCTAGGGCTACTGGGAGTGGTAGGCGTAGCGCTGGGGTAGGCATAGTGCAAGAAGTGGGTGTCGGGGTAAACCTAGGAGTAGGGCTAGGGCCAGGAGTTGGAGCTGTGGCTAGGGGTAGGGATGGGGGTGGGCCTATGGTTAGGGGTAGCTGTAGGGCCAGGGGTAGGGGTAGGACTAGAGGTAGTGCTAGGCGTAGGCCTAGGGCGAGGGGGAGTGCTCGGGGTAGGGTTAGGTGAAGAGCTAGTGGTTGGCAGAGGCCCACGGGCAGTGTTAGTGTTAGGGCTCATGTTAGGCCTAGGATTAGTGGTAGTGGTAGGGGTTTGCCGAGGGCTAAAGGTAGGTGTCACGGGAAAACTGCGGTTAGTCCTAGGACTCGGAACAGGTGTAGGGCTGGATTCGGGTGTGGCTAAAAGTGGGTCCAGGGTGATTCCGTAGGACACGGGTTAGTGCTCTGGCTAACGGTAGGGCAAGGTGTACTGGTCGGTGACGGGCAAGTGCTAGGCCTCGGACTAGATTGAGCACTGGGTGTTGGTCTAGGGCCCGAGCTAGGGCTACTGGGAGCGGTAGGCGTAGCGCTGGGGTACGCATAGGGCAAGAGGTGGGTGTAGGGGTAAACCTAGGAGTAGGCCTAGGGGCAGGAGTTGGAACTGTGGCTAGGGTTAGTAATGGGGGTGGGCCTATGGTTAGGGGTACCTGTAGGGCCAGGGGTAGGGGTAAAACTGGAGGTAGTGCTAGGCGTAGGTCTAGGGCGAGGGTGAGTGCTGGGGGTAGGGTTAGGTGAAGTGCTAGTGGTTGGAAGAGGCCCACGGGCATTGTTAGTGTTAGGGATCATGTTAGGCCTAGCATTAGTGGTAGTAGTAAAGGTTGGCCGAGAGCTAGGTGTAGGTGTCACGGGAGGGCTACGTATAGTCTTAGGACTCGGAACAGGTGTAGGGCTGGATTCGGGTGTTGCTAAGGGTGGGTCCAGGGTGATTCCGTAAACACGGGTTAGTGCTCTGGCTAACGGTAGGGCAAGGTGTACTGGTCGGCGACGGGCAAGTGCTAGGCCTTGGACTAGAGTGAGCACTGGGCGTTGGTCTAGGGCCCGAGCTAGGGCTAGTGGGAGTGGTAGGTGTAGCGATGGGGTAGGCATAGGGTAAGAGGTGGGTGTCGGGGTAAACCTAGGAGTAGTCCTAAAGCCAGAAGTTGGAGCTATGGCTATGGGTAGGGATGGGGGTGGGCCTATGGTTAGGGGTAGCTGTAGGGCCAGGGGTAGGGGTAGGACTAGAGGTAGTGCTAGGCGTAGGCCTAGGGCGAGGGGGAGTGCTCGGGGTAGGTTTAGGTGAAGGGCTAGTGGTTGGCAGAGGCCCACGGGCAGTGTTAGTGTTAGGGCTCATGTTAGGCCTAGGATTAGTGGTAGTGGTAGGGGTTGGCCGAGGGCTAGGGGTAGGTGTCACGGGAGGGCTCCGTTTAGTCCTAGGATTCGGACAGGTGTAGGGCTGGATTCGGGTGTGGCTAAGGGTGTGTCCAGGGTGATTCCGTAGGACACGGGTTAGTGTTCTGGCTAACGGTAGGGCAAGGTGTACTGGTCGGCGACGAACAAGTGCTAGGCCTCGGACTAGAATGAGCACTGGGCGTTGGTCTAGGGCCTGATCTAGGGCTAGTGGGAGGGGTAGGCGTAGCGCTTGGTTAGGCATAGGGCAAGAGGTGGGTGTCGGGGTAAACCTAGGAGTAGGCCTAGGGCCAGGAGTTGGAGCTGTGGCTGGGGGTAGGGATGGGGGTGGGCCTATGGTTAGGGGTAGCTGTAGGGCCAGGGGTAGGGGTAGGACTAGAGGTAGTGCTAGGCGTAGGCCTAGGGTGAGGGGGAGTGCTCGGGGTAGGGTTAGGTGAAGTGCTAGTGGTTGGCAGAGGCCCACGGGCAGTGTTAGTGTTAGGGCTCATGTTAGGCTTAGGATTAGTGGTAGTTGTAGGGGTAGGCCGAGGGCTAGGGGTAGGTGTCACGGGAGGGCTCCGTTTAGTTTTAGGACTCGGAACAGGTGTAGGGCTGGATTCGGGTGTGGCTAAGGGTGGGTCCAGGGCGATTCCGTAGGACACGGGTTAGTGCTCTGGCTAACGGTAGGGCAAAGTGTACTGGTCGGCGACGGTCAAGTGCTAGGCCTCGGACTAGAGTGAGCACTGGGCGTTGGTCTAGGGCCCGAGCTAGGGCTATTGGGAGCGGTAGGCGTAGCGCTGTGGTAGTCATAGGGCAAGAGGTGGGTGTCGGGGTAAACCTAGGAGTAGGCCTAGGGCCAGGAGTTGGAGCTGTGGCTAGGGGTACGGATGGGGGTGGGCCTATGGTTAGGTGTAGCTTTAGGGCCAGGGGTAGGGTTAGGACTAGAGGTAGTGCTAGGCGTAGGCCTAGGGCGAGGGGGAGTGCTCGGGGTAGGGTAAGGTGAAGGGTTAGTTGTTGGCAGAGGCCCACGGTCAGTGTTAGTGTTAGGGCTCATGTTAGGCCTAGTGTTAGTGGTAGTGGTAGGGGTTGGCTGAGGGTTAGGGGTATGTGTCACGGGAGGACTCCGGTTAGTCCTAGGACTCGGAACAGGTGTAGGGCTGGTTTCGGGTGTGGCTAAGGGTGGGTACAGTGTGATTTCGTGGGACACAGGTTAGTGTTCTGGCTAACGGTAGGGCAAGGTGTACTGGTCGTTGACGGGCAAGTGCTAGGCCTCGGACTAGAGTGAGCACTTGGCGTAGGTCTAGGGCCCGAGCTAGGGCTAGTGGGAGCGGTAGGCGTAGCGCTGGGGTAGGCATAGGGCAAGAGGTGCGTGTCGGTGTAAACCTAGGAGTATGCCTAGGGCCAGGAGTTGGAGCTGTGGCTAGGGGTAGGGATGGGGTTGGGCCTATGGGTATGGGTAGGTGTAGGGCCAGGTGTAGGGATAGGATTGGAGGTAGTGCTCGGCGTAGGCCTAGGGCGAGGGGGAGTGCTCTGGGTAGGGTTAGGTGAAGTGCTAGTGGTTGGCAGAGGCCCACGGGCATTGTTAGTGTTAGGGCTCATGTTAGGCCTAGGATTAGTGGTAGTGGTAAAGGTTGGCCGAGAGCTAGGTGTAGGTGTCACGGGAGGGCTACGTATAGTCTTAGGACACGGAACAGGTGTAGGGCTGGATTCGGGTGTTGCTAAGGGTGGGTCCAGGGTGATTCCGTAAACACGGGTTAGTGCTCTGGCTAACGGTAGGGCAAGGTGTACTGGTCGGCGACGGGCAAGTGCTAGGCCTCGGACTAGAGTGAGCACTGGACATTTGTCTAGGGCCCGAGCTAGGGCTACTGAGAGTGGTAGGCGTAGCGATGGGGTAGGCATAGGGCAAGAGGTGGGTGTCGGGGTAAACCTAGGAGTAGTCCTAAAGCCAGAAGTTGGAGCTGTGGCTAGGGGTAGTGATGGGGGTGGGCCTAAGGTTAGGGGTACCTGTAGGGCCAGGGGTAGAGGTAGGACTAGAGGTAGTGCTAGGCTTAGGCCTAGGGCGAGGGGGAGTGCTCGGTGTAGGGTTAGGTGAAGTGCTAGTGGTTGGCAGAGGCCCACGGGCAGTGTTAGTGTTAGGGCTCATGTTAGGCCTAGGATTAGTGGTAGTGGTGGGGGTTGGCCGAGGGCTAGGGGTAGGTGTCAAAGGAGGGCTCCGTTTAGTCCTAGGACTAGGAACAGGTGTAGGGCTGGATTCGGGTGTGGCTAAGGGTGTGTCCAGGGTGATTCCGTAGGACACGGGTTAGTGCTCTGGCTAACGGTAGGGCAAGGTGTACTGGTCGGCGACGGGCAAGTGCTAGGCCTCGGACTAGAGTGAGCACTGGGCGTTGGTCTAGGGCCCGAGCTAGGGCTACTGGGAGTGCTAGGTGTAGCGCTGGGGTAGGCATATGGCAAGAGGTAGGGGTCGGTGTAAACCTAGGAGTAGGCCTAGGGTCAGGAATTGGAGCTGTGGCTAGGGGTAGGGATGGGGGTGGGCCTATGGTTAGGGGTAGCTGTAGGGCCAAGGGTAGGGGTAGGACTAGAGGTAGTGCTAGGCGTTAGACTAGGGCGAGGGGGAGTGCTCGGGGTAGGATTAGGTGAAGGACTAGTGGTTGGCAGAGGCCCACGGGCAGTGTTAGTGTTAGGGCTCATGTTAGGCCTAGGATTAGTGGTAGTGGTAGGGGTTGGCCGAGGGCTAGGGGTAGGTGTCACGGGAGGGCTCCGTTTAGTCCTAGGATTCGGATTAGGTGTAAGGCTGGATTCGGGTGTGGCTAAGGGTGGGTCCAGGGTGATTCCGTAGGACACGGGTTAGTGCTCTGGCTAACGGTAGGGCAAAGTGTACTGGTCGGCGACGGTCAAGTGCTAGGCCTTGGACTAGAGTGAGCACTGGGCGTTGGTCTAGGGCCCGAGCTAGGGCTAGTGGGAGCGGTAGGCGTAGCGCTGTGGTAGGCATAGGGCAAGAGGTGGGTGTCAGGGTAAACCTAAGAGTAGGCCTAGGGCTAGGAATTGGAGCTGTGGCTAGAAGTAGGGATGGGGGAGGGCCTATGGTTAGGGGTAGCTGTAGGGCCAGGGGTAAGGGTAGGACTAGAGGTAGTGCTAGGCGTAGGCCTAGGGCGAGGGGGAGTGCTCGGGGTAGGGTTAGGTGAAGTGCTAGTGGTTGGCAGAGGCCCACGGGCAGTGTTAGTGTTAGGGCTCATGTTAGGCCTAGGATTAGTGGTAGTTGTAGGGGTAGGCCGAGGGCTAGGGGTAGGTGTCACGGGAGGGCTCCGTTTAGTCCTAGGACTCGGAACAGGTGTAGGGCTGGATTCGGGTGTGGCTAAGGGTGGGTCCAGGGCGATTCCGTAGGACACGGGTTAGTGCTCTGGCTAACGGTAGGGCAAAGTGTACTGGTCGGCGACGGTCAAGTGCTAGGCCTCGGACTAGAGTGAGCACTGGGCGTTGGTCTATGGCCCGAGCTAGGGCTATTGGGAGCGGTAGGCGTAGCGCTGTGGTAGTCATAGGGCAAGAGGTGGGTGTCTGGGTAAACCTAGGAGTAGGCCTAGGGCCAGGAGTTGGAGCTGTGGCTAGGGGTACGGATGGGGGTGGGCCTATGGTTAGGTGTAGCTTTAGGACCAGGTGTAGTGTTAGGACTAGAGGTAGTGCTAGGCGTAGGCCTAGGGCGAGGGGGAGTGCTCGGGGTAGGGTTAGGTGAAGGGCTAGTTGTTGGCAGAGGCCCACGGGCAGTGTTAGTGTTAGGGCTCATGTTAGGCCTAGTGTTAGTGGTAGTGGTAGGGGTTGGCTGACGGTTAGGGGTATGTGTCACGGGAGGACTCCGGTTAGTCCTAGGACTCGGAACAGGTGTAGGGCTGGTTTCGGGTGTGTCTAAGGGTGGGTACAGTGTGATTTCGTGGGACACAGGTTAGTGTTCTGGCTAACGGTAGGGCAAGGTGTACTGGTCGTTGACGGGCAAGTGCTAGGCCTCGGACTAGAGTGAGCACTTGGCGTTGGTCTAGGGCCCGACCTAGGGCTAGTGGGAGCGGTAGGCGTAGCGCTGGGGTAGGCATAGGGCAAGAGGTGGGTGTCGGTGTAAACCTAGGAGTATGCCTAGGGCCAGGAGTTGGAGCTGTGGCTAGGGGTAGGGATGGGTTTGGGCCTATGGGTATGGGTAGGTGTAGGGCCAGGTGTAGGGGTAGGATTGGAGGTAGTGCTAGGCGTAGGCCTAGGGCGAGGGGGAGTGCTTTGGGTAGGGTTAGGTGAAGAGCTAGTGGTTGGCAGAGGCCTACGGGCAGTGTTAGTGTTACGGCTCATGTTAGGCCTAGGATTAGTGGTAGTGGTAGGGGTAGGCCGAGGGCTAGGGGTAGGTTTCACGGGAGGGCTCCGTTTAGTCCTAGGACTTGAAACAGGTGTAAGGCTGGATTCGGGTGTGGCTAAGGGTGCGTCCAGAGTGATTCTGTAGGACACGGGTTAGTCCTTTGGCTAAGGGTAGGGCAAGGTGTACTGGTCAGCGACGGGCAAGTGCTAGGCCTCGGACTAGAGTGAGCACTGGGCGTTGGTCTAGGGCCCGAGCTAGGGCTAGTGAGAGTGGTAGGCGTAGCGCTGGGGTAGGCATAGGGCAAGAGGTGGGTGTCGGTGTAAACCTAGGAGTAGGCCTAAGGCCAGGAGTTGGAGCTGTGGCTAGGGGTAGGGATGGGGGTGGGCTTATGACTAGGGGTAGCTGTAGGGCCAGAGGTAGGGGTAGGACTAGAGGTAGTGCTAGGCGTAGGCCTAGGGCGAGGGGTAGTGTTCGAGGTAGGATTAGGTGAAGGGCTAGTGGTTGGCAGAGGCTCACGGGCAGTGTTAGTGTTATGGCTCATGTTAGGCCTAGGATTAGTGGTAGTGGTAGGGGTTGGCCGAGGGCTAGGTGTAGGTGTCACGGGAGGGCTCCGTTTAGTCCTAGGACTCGGAACAGCTGTAGGGCTGGATTCGGGTGTGGCTAAGGGTGGGTCCAGGGTGATTCCGTAGGACACGGGTTAGTGCTCTGGCTAACGGTAGGGCAAGGTGTACTGGTCGGGGACGGGCAAATGCTAGGCTTCGGACTAGAGTGAGCACTGGGCGTTGGTCTAGGGCCCGAGCTAGGGCTTGTGGGAGCGGTAGGCGTAGCGCTGGGGTAGGCATAGGGCAAGAAGTGGGTTCGGGGTAAACCTAGGAGTAGGCCTAGAGCCAGGAGTTGGAGCTGTGGCTAGGGGTAGAGATGGGTGTGGGCCTATGGTTAGGGGTAGCTGTAGGGCCAGGGGTAGGGGTAGGACTAGAGGTAGTGCTAGGCGTAGGCCTAGAGCGAGGGGGAGTGCTCGGGGTAGGATTAGGTGAAGGGCTAGTGGTTGGCAGAGGCCCACGGGCAGTGTTAGTGTTAGGGCTCATGTTAGGCCTAGGATTAGTGGTAGTGGTAGGGGTTGGCCGATGGTTAGGGGTAGGTATCATGGGAAAACTCTGGTTAGTCCTAGGACTCGGAACAGGTGTAGGGCTGGTTTCAGGTGTGGCTAAGGGTGGGTCCAGGATGATTTCGTGGGACACAGGTTAGTGTAATGGCTAACAGTAGGGCAAGGTGTACTGGTCGGCGACGGGCAAGTGCTACGCCCGGACTAGAAGGAGCACTGGGCGTTGGTCTAGGGCCCGAGCTAGTGCTAGTGGCAGCGGTAGGCGTAGCGCTGGGGTAGGCATAGGGCAAGAAGTGGGTGTCGGGGTAAACCTAGGAGTAGGCCTAGGGCCAGGAGTTGGAGCTGTGGCTAGGGGTTAAGGATGGGGGTGGGCCTATGGTTAGGGGTAGCTGTAGGGCCAGGGGTAGGGTTAGGAATAGAGGTAGAGCTAGGCGTAGGCCTAGGGCGAGAGGGAGTACTCGGGGTAGGGTTAGGTGAAAGGCTAGTGGTTGGCACAGGCCCACGGGCAGTGTTAGTGTTAGGGCTCATGTTAGGCCTAGGATTACTGGTAGTGGTAGGGTTTGGCCGAGTGTTAGGGGTATGTGTCACGGGAGGACTCTGGTTAGTCCTAGGACTCGGAACAGGTGTAGGGCTGGTTTCGGGTGTGGCTAAGGGTGGGTACAGTGTGATTACGTGGGACACAGGTTAGTGTTCTGGCTAACGGTAGGGCAAGGTGTACTGGTCGGCGACGGGCAAGTGCTAGGCCTCGGACTAGAGTGAGCACTGGGCGTTGGTCTAGGGCCCGAGCTAGGGCTAGTGGGAGCGGTAGGCGTAGCGCTGGGGTAGGCATAGGGCAAGAGGTGGGTGTCGGGGTAAACCCAGGAGTAGGCCTAGGGCAAGAAGTTGGAGCTGTGGCTAGGGGTAGTGATGGGGGTGGGCCTATGGCTAGGGGTAGCTGTAGGGCCAGGGGTAGTTAGGACTAGAGGTAGTTCTAGGCGTAGGCCTGGGGCAAGGGTGAGTGCTCGGGGTAGGGTTAGGTGAAGTGCTAGTGGTTGGCAGAGGCCCACGGGCAGTGTTAGTGTTAGGTTTCATGTTAGGCCTAGGATTAGTGGTAGTGGTAGGGGTTGGCCGAGGGCTAGGGGTAGGTGTCACGGGAGGGCTCCGTTTAGTCCTAGGACTCGGAACAGGTGTAGGGCTGGATTCAGGTGTTGCAAAGGGTGGGTCCAGGGTGATTCCGTAGGACACGGGTTAGTGCTCTCGGTAACGGTAGGGCAAGGTGTACTGGTCGGCGACGGGCAAGTGCTAGGCCTCGGACTAGAGTGAGCACTGAGCGTTGGTCTAGGGCCCGAGCTAGGGCTACTGGGAGTGGTAGGTGTAGCGGTGGGGTAGGCATAGGGCAAGAGGTCGTTGTCAAGGTAAACCTAGGAGTAGGCCTAGGGCCAGGCGTTGGAGCTGTGGCTAGGGGTAGTGATGGGAGTGGGCCTATGGCTAGGGGTAGCTGTAGGGCCAGGGGTAGGGATAGGACTAGAGGTAGTGCTAGGCGTAGGCCTAGGGCGAGGGGGAGTGCTCGGGGTAGGATTAGGTGAAGGACTAGTGGTTGGCAGAGGCCCACGGGCAGTGTTATGTTAGGGCTCATGTTAGGGTTGGATTAGTGGTAGTGGTAGGGGTTGGCCGATGGTTAGGGGTAGGTGTCACGGGAGGACTCCGGTTAGTCCTAGGACTCAGAAAAGGTGTAGGGCTGGTTTCGGGTGTGGCTAAGGGTGGGTCCAGGGTGATTTCGTGGGACACAGGTTAGTGTTCTGGCTACCGGTAGGGCAAGGTGTACTGGTCGGCGACGGGCAAGTGCTACGCCTCGGACTAGAATGAGCACTGGGCGTTGGTCTAGGGCCCGAGCTAGGGCTAGTGGGAGCGGTAGGCGTAGCGCTGGGGTAGGCATAGGGCATGAGGTGGGTGTCGGGGTAAACCTAGGAGTAGGCCTAGGGCCAGGAGTTGGAGCTGTGGCTAGGGGTAGGGATGGGGGTGGGCCTATGGTAGGGGTAGCTGTAGGGGCAGGGGTAGAGGTAGGACTAGAGATAGTGCTAGGCGTAGGCCTAGGGCGATGGGTAGTGCTCGGGGTAGGATTAGGTGAAGGGCTAGTGGTTGGCAGAGGCCCTCGGGCAGTGTTATTGTTAGGGCTCATGTTAGGCCTAGGATTAGTGGTAGTGGTAGGGGTTGGCCGAGGGCTAGGGGTAGGTGTCAAGGGAGGGCTCCGTTTAGTCCTAGGACCCAGAACAGTTGTAGGGCTGGATTCGGGTGTGGCTAAGGGTGGGTACAGGGTGATTCCGTAGGACACGGGTTAGTGCTCTGGCTAACGGTAGGGCAAGGTGTACTGGTCGGGGACGGGCAAATGCTAGGCTTCGGACTAGTGTGAGCACTGGGCGTTGGTCTAGGGCCCAAGCTAGGGCTAGTGGGAGCGGTAGGCGTAGCGCTGGGGTAGGCATAGGGCAAGAAGTGGGTGTCGGGGTAAACCTAGGAGTAGGCCTAGAACCAGGAGTTGGAGCTGTGGCTAGGGGTAGGGATGGGGGTGGGCCTATGGTTAGAAGTAGCTGTAGGGCCAGGGGTAGGGTTAGGACTAGAGGTAGAGCTAGGCATAGGCCTAGGGCGAGGGGGAGTGCTCGGGGTAGGATTAGGTGAAGGGCTAGTGGTTGGCAGAGGCCCACGGTCAGTGTTAGTGTTAGGGCTCATGTTAGGCCTAGGATTAGTGGTAGTGGTAGGGTTTGGCCGAGAGTTAGGGGTATGAGTCACGGGAGGACTCTGGTTAGTCCTAGGACTCGGAACAGGTGTAGGGCTTGTTTCGGGTGTGGCTAAGGGTGGGTACAGTGTGAATTGGAGGGACACAGGTTAGTGTTCTGGCTAACGGTAGGGCAAGGTGTACTGTTCGGCGACGGGCAAGTGCTAGGCCTCGGACTAGAGTGAGCACTGGGCATTGGTCTAGGGCCCGAGCTAGGGCTAGTGGGAGCGGTATGCTTAGCGCTGCGGTAGGCATAGGGCAAGAGGTGGGTGTCGGGGTAAACCCAGGAGTAGGCCTAGGGCCAGAAGTTGGAGCTGTGGCTAGGGTTAGGGATGGGGGTGGGCTTATGGTTAGGGGTAGCTGTAGGGTTAGGGGTAGGGTTAGGACTAGAGGTAGAGCTAGGCGTAGGCCTAGGGCGAGTGGGAGTGATCGGGGTAGGGTTAGGTGAAGGGCTAGTGGTTGGCAGAGGCCCACGGGCAGTGTAAGTGTTAGGGCTCATGTTAGGCCTAGGATTAGTGGTAGTGGTAGGGGTTGGTTGAGGGCTAGGGGTAGGTGTCACGGGATGGCTCCGTTTAGTCCTAGGACTTGAAACAGGTGTAGGGCTGGATTCGGGTGTGGCTAAGGGTGGGTCCAGGGTGATTCCGTAGGACACGGGTTAGTGCTCTGGCTAACGGTAGGGCAAGGTGTACTGGTCGGGGACGGGCAAATGCTAGGCTTCGGACTAGAGTGAGCACTGGGCGTTGGTCTAGGGCCCGAGCTAGGGCTAGTGGGAGCGGTAGGCGTAGCGCTGGGGTAGGCATAGGGCAAGAAGTGGGTGTCGGGGTAAACCTAGGAGTAGGCCTAGGGCCAGGAGTTGGAGCTGTGTCTAGGGGTAGGGATGGGGGTGGGCCTATGGTTAGGGGTAGCTGTAGGGCCAGCGGTAGGGGTAGGACTAGAGGTAGTGCTAGTCGTAGGCCTAGGGCGAGGGGGAGTGCTCGGGTTAGGGTTAGGTGAAGTGCTAGTGGTTGGCAGAGGCCCACGGCAGTGTTAGTGTTAGGGCTCATGTTAGGCCTAGGATTAGTGGTAGTGGTAGGGGATGGCCGAGGGCTAAAGTTAATTGTCACGGGAAAACTCCGGTTAGTCCTAGGACTCAAAACAGGTGTAGGGCTGGATTCGGGTGTGGCTAAGGGTGGGTCCCGGGTGATTTCGTGGGACACAGGTTAGTGTTCTGGCTAACGGTAGGGCAAGTTGTACTGGTCGGCGACAGGCAAGTGCTAGGACTCGGACTAGAATGAGCACTTGGCGTTGGTCTAGGGCCTGAGCTAGGTCTAGTGGGAGCGGTAGGCGTAGCGCTGGGGTAGGCATAGTGCAAGAGGTGGGTGTCGGGGTAAACCTAGGAGTAGGCCTAGGGCCAGGAGTTGGAGCTGTGGCTAGGGGTATGGATGGGGGTGGGCCTATGGGTAGGGGTATCTGTAGGGCTGGGGGTAGGGGTAGGACTAGAGGTAGTGCTAGGCGTAGCCCTAGGGCGAGGGGGAGTGCTCTGGGTAGGGTTAGGTGAAGGGCTAGTGGTTGGCAGAGGCCTACGGGCAGTGTTAGTGTTAGGGCTCATGTTAGGCCTAGGATTAGTGGTAGTGGTGGGGGTTGGCCGAGGGCTAGGGGTAGGTGTCAAAGGAGGGCTCAATTTAGTCCTAGGACTAGGAACAGGTGTAGGGCTGGATTCGGGTGTGGCTAAGTGTGGGTCCAGGGTGATTCCCTAGGACACGGGTTAGTGCTCTGGCTAACGGTAGGGCAAGGTGTACTGGTCGGCGACGGGCAAGTGCTAGGCCTCGGAGTAGTGTGAGCACTGGGCGTTGGTCTAGGGCCCGAGCTAGGGCTACTGGGAGTGGTAGGCGTAGCGCTGGGGTAGGCATAGTGCAAGAAGTGGGTGTCGGGGTAAACCTAGGAGTAGGGCTAGGGCCAGGAGTTGGAGCTGTGTCTAGGGGTAGGGATGGGGGTGGGCCTATGGTTAGGGGTAGCTGTAGGGCCAGGGGTAGGGGTAGGACTAGAGGTAGTGCTAGGCGTAGTCCTAGGGCGAGGGGGAGTGCTCGGGGTAGGGTTAGGTGAAGGGCTAGTGGTTGGCAGAGGCCCACGGGCAGTGTTAGTGTTAGGGCTCATGTTAGGCCTAGGATTAGTGGTAGTGGTAGGGGTTTGCCGAGGGCTAAAGGTAGGTGTCACGGGAAAACTGCGTTTAGTCCTAGGACTCGGAACAGGTGTAGGGCTGGATTCGGGTGTGGCTAAAAGTGGGTCCAGGGTGATTCCGTAGGACACGGGTTAGTGCTCTGGCTAACGGTAGGGCAAGGTGTACTGGTCGGTGACGGGCAAGTGCTAGGCCTCGGACTAGAGTGAGCACTGGGTGTTGGTCTAGGGCCCGAGCTAGGGCTACTGGGAGCGGTAGGCGTAGCGCTGGGGTATGCATAGGGCAAGAGGTGGGTGTAGGGGTAAACCTAGGAGTAGGCCTAGGGGCAGGAGTTGGAACTGTGGCTAGGTGTAGTAATGGGGGTGGGCCTATGGTTAGGGGTACCTGTAGGGCCAGGGGTAGGGGTAAAACTGGAGGTAGTGCTAGGCGTAGGCCTAGGGCGAGGGTGAGTGCTGGGGGTAGGGTTAGGTGAAGTGCTAGTGGTTGGAAGAGGCCCACGGGCATTGTTAGTGTTAGGGATCATGTTAGGCCTAGCATTAGTGGTAGTGGTAAAGGTTGGCCGAGAGCTAGGTGTAGGTGTCACGGGAGGGCTACGTATAGTCTTAGGACTCGGAACAGGTGTAGGGCTGGATTCGGGTGTTGCTAAGGGTGGGTCCAGGGTGATTCCGTAAACACGGGTTAGTGCTCTGGCTAACGGTAGTGCAAGGTGTACTGGTCGGCGACGGGCAAATGCTAGGCTTCGGACTAGAGTGAGCACTGGGCGTTGGTCTAGGGCCCGAGCTAGGGCTAGTGGGAGCGGTAGGCGTAGCGCTGGGGTAGGCATAGGGCAAGAAGTGGGTGTCGGGGTAAACCTAGGAGTAGGCCTAGGGCCAGGAGTTGGAGCTGTGTCTAGGGGTAGGGATGGGGGTGGGCCTATGGTTAGGGGTAGCTGTAGGGCCAGCGGTAGGGGTAGGACTAGAGGTAGTGCTAGTCGTAGGCCTAGGGCGAGGGGGAGTGCTCGGGTTAGGGTTAGGTGAAGTGCTAGTGGTTGGCAGAGGCCCACGGCAGTGTTAGTGTTAGGGCTCATGTTAGGCCTAGGATTAGTGGTAGTGGTAGGGGTTGGCCGAGGGCTAGGGGTAGGTGTCACGGGAGGGCTCCGTTTAGTCCTAGGATTCGGACAGGTGTAGGGCTGGATTCGGGTGTGGCTAAGGGTGTGTCCAGGGTGATTCCGTAGGACACGGGTTAGTGTTCTGGCTAACGGTAGGGCAAGGTGTACTGGTCGGCGACGAACAAGTGCTAGGCCTCGGACTAGAATGAGCACTGGGCGTTGGTCTAGGGCCTGATCTAGGGCTAGTGGGAGGGGTAGGCGTAGCGCTTGGTTAGGCATAGGGCAAGAGGTGGGTGTCGGGGTAAACCTAGGAGTAGGCCTAGGGCCAGGAGTTGGAGCTGTGGCTGGGGGTAGGGATGGGGGTGGGCCTATGGTTAGGGGTAGCTGTAGGGCCAGGGGTAGGGGTAGGACTAGAGGTAGTGCTAGGCGTAGGCCTAGGGTGAGGGGGAGTGCTCGGGGTAGGGTTAGGTGAAGTGCTAGTGGTTGGCAGAGGCCCACGGGCAGTGTTAGTGTTAGGGCTCATGTTAGGCTTAGGATTAGTGGTAGTTGTAGGGGTAGGCCGAGGGCTAGGGGTAGGTGTCACGGGAGGGCTCCGTTTAGTTTTAGGACTCGGAACAGGTGTAGGGCTGGATTCGGGTGTGGCTAAGGGTGGGTCCAGGGCGATTCAGTAGGACACGGGTTAGTGCTCTGGCTAAAGGTAGGGCAAAGTGTACTGGTCGGCGACGGTCAAGTGCTAGGCCTCGGACTAGAGTGAGCACTGGGCGTTGGTCTAGGGCCCGAGCTAGGGCTATTGGGAGCGGTAGGCGTAGCGCTGCGGTAGTCATAGGGCAAGAGGTGGGTGTCGGGGTAAACCTAGGAGTAGGCCTAGGGCCAGGAGTTGGAGCTGTGGCTAGGGGTACGGATGGGGGTGGGCCTATGGTTAGGGGTAGCTGTAGGGCCAGAGGTAGGGTTAGGACTAGAGGTAGTGCTAGGCGTAGGCCTAGGGCGAAGGGGAGTGCTCGGGGTAGGGTAAGGTGAAGGGTTAGTTGTTGGCAGAGGCCCACGGTCAGTGTTAGTGTTAGGGCTCATGTTAGGCCTAGTGTTAGTGGTAGTGGTAGGGGTTGGCTGAGGGTTAGGGGTATGTGTCACGGGAGGACTCCGGTTAGTCCTAGGACTCGGAACAGGTGTAGGGCTGGTTTCGGGTGTGGCTTAGGGTGGGTCCAGGGTGATTCCGAAAAACACGGGTTAGTGCTCTGGCTAACGGTAGGGCA
This sequence comes from Rhinolophus hipposideros, assembly GCF_964194185.1. Taxonomy (NCBI): domain Eukaryota; kingdom Metazoa; phylum Chordata; class Mammalia; order Chiroptera; family Rhinolophidae; genus Rhinolophus; species Rhinolophus hipposideros. The sequence continues at coordinate 163,703 of NW_027668929.1, read as the reverse complement.
AGGTGTACTGGTCGGCGACAGGCAAGTGCTAGGCCTCGGACTAGAGTGAGCACTGGGCGTTGGTCTAGGGCCCGAGGTAGGGCTACTGGGAGCAGTAGGCGTAGCGATGGGGTAGGCATAGGGCAAGAGGTGGGTGTCGGGGTAAACCTAGGAGTAGGCCTAGGGCCAGGAGTTGGAGGTGTGGCTAGGGGTAGGGATGGGGGTGGGCCTATGGTTAGGGGTAGCTGTAGGGCCAGGGGTATGGGTAGGACTAGAGGTAGTGCTAGGCGTAGGCCTAGGGCGAGGGGGAGTGCTCGGGGTAGGGTTAAGTGAAGTGCTAGTGGTTGGCAGAGGCCCACAGGCAGTGTTAGTGTTAGGGCTCATGTTAGGCCTAGGATTAGTGGTAGTGGTAGGGGTTTGCCGAGGGCTAAAGGTAGGTGTCACGGGAAAACTCCGGTTAGTCCTAGGTCTCGGAACAGGTGTAGGGCTGGATTCGGGTGTGGCTAAGGGTGGGTCCAGGGTGATTTCGTGGGACACAGGTTAGTGTTCTGGCTAACGGTAGGGCAAGGTGTACTGGTCGGCGAAGGGCAAGTGCTAGGCTTCGGACTAGAATGAGCACTGGGCGTTGGTCTAGGGCCTGAGCTAGGGCTAGTGGGAGCGGTAGGCGTAGCTCTGGGGTAGGCATAGGGCAAGAGGTGGGTGTTGGGGTAAACCTAGGAGTATGCCAAAAGCTAGGAGTTGGAGCTGTGGCTAGGGGCAGGGTTGGGGGTGGGCCTATGGGTAGGGGTAGCTGTAGGGCCAGGGGTAGGGGTAGGATTGGAGGTAGTGCTAGGAGTAGGCCTAGGGCGAGAGGGAGTGCTCTGGGTAGGGTTAGGTGAAGGACTAGTGGTTGGCAGAGGCCTACGGTCAGTGTTAGTATTAGGGCTCATGTTAGGGCCTAGGATTAGTGGTAGTGGTAGGGGTTGGCCGAGGGCTAGGGGTAGGTTTCACGGGAGGGCTCCGTTTAGTCCTAGGACTTGAAACAGATGTAGGGCTGGATTCGGGTGTGGCTAAGGGTGGGTCCATGGTGATTTTGTAGGACACGGCTTAGTCCTCTGGCTAACTGTAGGGCAAAGTGTACTGGTCGGCGACGGGCAAGTGCTAGGCCTCGGACTAGTGTGAGCTCTGGGCGTTGGTCTAGGGCCCGAGCTAGGGCTAGTGATTGCGGTAGGCGTAGCGCTGGGGTAGGCATAGGGCAAGTGGTTGGTTTCGGTGTAAACCTAGGAGTAGGACTAGGGCCAGGAGTTGGAGCTGTGGCTAGGGGTAGGGATGGGGGTGGGCCTATGGTTAGGTGTAGCTGTAGGGACAGGGGTAGGGGTAGGACTAGAGGTAGTGCTAGGCGTAGGCCTAGGGCGAGGGGGAGTGCTCGGGGTAGGGTTAGGTGAAGGACTATTGGTTGGCAGAGGCCCACGGGCAGTGTTAGTGTTAGGGCTCATGTTAGGCCTAGGATTAGTGGTAGTGGTAGGGGTTGGCCGAGGCCTAGGGGTAGGTGTCAAGGGAGGGCTCCGTTTAGTCCTATGATCAGGAACAGGTGTAGGGCTGGATTCGGTGTGGCTAAGGGTGGGTCCAGTGTGATTCCGTAGGACACGGGTTAGTGCTCTGGCTAACGGTAGGGCAAGGTGTACTGGTCGGCGACGGGCAAGTGTTAGGCCTCGGACTAGAGTGAGCACTGGGCGTTGGTCTAGGGCCCGAGCTAGGGCTACTGGGAGTGGTAGGTGTAGCGCTGGGGTAGGCATATGGCAAGAGGTAGTGTCGGGGTAAACCTAGGAGTAGGCCTAGGGCCAGGAGTTGGAGCTGTGTCTAGGGGTAGGGATGGGGGTGGGCCTATGGGTAGGGGTAGCTGTAGGACCAGGGGTAGGGGTAGGACTAGAGGTAGTGCTAGGCGTAGGCCTAGGGGGAGGGGGAGTGCTCTGTGTAGTGTTAGGTGAAGGGCTAGTGGTTGGCAGAGGCCTACGAGCAGTGTTAGTGTTAGGGCTCATGTTAGGCCTAGGATTAGTGGTAGTGGTAGGGGTTGGCCGAGGGCTAGGGGTAGGGGTCACGGGATGGCTCCGTTTAGTCCTAGGACTTGAAACAGGTGTAGGGCTGGATTCGGGTGTGGCTTAGGGTGGGTCCAGGGTGATTCCGAAAAACACGGGTTAGTGCTCTGGCTAACGGTAGGGCAAGGTGTACTGGTCGGCGACAGGCAAGTGCTAGGCCTCGGACTAGAGTGAGCACTGGGCGTTGGTCTAGGGCCCGAGGTAGGGCTACTGGGAGCAGTAGGCGTAGCGATGGGGTAGGCATAGGGCAAGAGGTGGGTGTCGGGGTAAACCTAGGAGTAGGCCTAGGGCCAGGAGTTGGAGGTGTGGCTAGGGGTAGGGATGGGGGTGGGCCTATGGTTAGGGGTAGCTGTAGGGCCAGGGGTATGGGTAGGACTAGAGGTAGTGCTAGGCGTAGGCCTAGGGCGAGGGGGAGTGCTCGGGGTAGGGTTAAGTGAAGTGCTAGTGGTTGGCAGAGGCCCACAGGCAGTGTTAGTGTTAGGGCTCATGTTAGGCCTAGGATTAGTGGTAGTGGTAGGGGTTTGCCGAGGGCTAAAGGTAGGTGTCACGGGAAAACTCCGGTTAGTCCTAGGACTCGGAACAGGTGTAGGGCTGGATTCGGGTGTGGCTAAGGGTGGGTCCAGGGTGATTTCGTGGGACACAGGTTAGTGTTCTGGCTAACGGTAGGGCAAGGTGTACTGGTCGGCGAAGGGCAAGTGCTAGGCTTCGGACTAGAATGAGCACTGGGCGTTGGTCTAGGGCATGAGCTAGGGCTAGTGGGAGCGGTAGGCGTAGCTCTGGGGTAGGCATAGGGCAAGAGGTGGGTGTTGGGGTAAACCTAGGAGTAGGCCAAAAGCTAGGAGTTGGAGCTGTGGCTAGGGGCAGGGTTGGGGGTGGGCCTATGGGTAGGGGTAGCTGTAGGGCCAGGGGTAGGGGTAGGATTGGAGGTAGTGCTAGGAGTAGGCCTAGGGCGAGAGGGAGTGCTCTGGGTAGGGTTAGGTGAAGGACTAGTGGTTGGCAGAGGCCTACGGTCAGTGTTAGTATTAGGGCTCATGTTAGGGCCTAGGATTAGTGGTAGTGGTAGGGGTTGGCCGAGGGCTAGGGGTAGGTTTCACGGGAGGGCTCCGTTTAGTCCTAGGACTTGAAACAGATGTAGGGCTGGATTCGGGTGTGGCTAAGGGTGGGTCCATGGTGATTTTGTAGGACACGGCTTAGTCCTCTGGCTAACTGTAGGGCAAAGTGTACTGGTCGGCGACGGGCAAGTGCTAGGCCTCGGACTAGAGTGAGCACTGGACGTTGGTCTAGGGCCCGAGCTAGGGCTAGTGATTGCGGTAGGCGTAGCGCTGGGGTAGGCATAGGGCAAGTGGTTGGTTTCGGTGTAAACCTAGGAGTAGGCCTAGGGCCAGGAGTTGGAGCTGTGGCTAGGGGTAGGGATGGGGGTGGGCCTATGGTTAGTTGTAGCTGTAGGGACAGGGGTAGGGGTAGGACTAGAGGTAGTGCTAGGCGTAGGCCTAGGGCGAGGGGGAGTGCTCGGGGTAGGGTTAGGTGAAGGACTATTGGTTGGCAGAGGCCCACGGGCAGTGTTAGTGTTAGGGCTCATGTTAGGCCTAGGATTAGTGGTAGTGGTAGGGGTTGGCCGAGGCCTAGGGGTAGGTGTCAAGGGAGGGCTCCGTTTAGTCCTATGATCAGGAACAGGTGTAGGGCTGGATTCGGTGTGGCTAAGGGTGGGTCCAGTGTGATTCCGTAGGACACGGGTTAGTGCTCTGGCTAACGGTAGGGCAAGGTGTACTGGTCGGCGACGGGCAAGTGTTAGGCCTCGGACTAGAGTGAGCACTGGGCGTTGGTCTAGGGCCCGAGCTAGGGCTACTGGGAGTGGTAGGTGTAGCGCTGGGGTAGGCATATGGCAAGAGGTAGTGTCGGGGTAAACCTAGGAGTAGGCCTAGGGCCAGGAGTTGGAGCTGTGTCTAGGGGTAGGGATGGGGGTGGGCCTATGGGTAGGGGTAGCTGTAGGACCAGGGGTAGGGGTAGGACTAGAGGTAGTGCTAGGCGTAGGCCTAGGGGGAGGGGGAGTGCTCTGTGTAGTGTTAGGTGAAGGGCTAGTGGTTGGCAGAGGCCTACGAGCAGTGTTAGTGTTAGGGCTCATGTTAGGCCTAGGATTAGTGGTAGTGGTAGGGGTTGGCCGAGGGCTAGGGGTAGGGGTCACGGGATGGCTCCGTTTAGTCCTAGGACTTGAAACAGGTGTAGGGCTGGATTCGGGTGTGGCTAAGGGTGGGTCGAGGGAGATTCCGTAGGACACGGGTTAGTGCTCTGGGTAACGGTAGGGCAAGGTGTACTGGTCGGCGACGGGCAAATGCTAGGCTTCGGACTAGAGTGTGCACTGGGCGTTGGTCTAGGGCCGAGCTAGGGCTAGTGGGAGCTGTAGGCGTAGCGCTGGGGTAGGCATAGGGCAATAAGTGGCAGTCGGGGTAAACCTAGGAGTAGGCCTAGGGCCAGAAGTTAGAGCTGTGGCTAGGGGTAGGGATGGGGGTGGGCCTATGGTTAGGGGTAGCTGTAGGGCCAGGGGTAGGGGTAGGACTAGAGGTAGTGCTAGGCGTAGGCTTAGGGCGAGGGGGAGTGCTCGGGGTAGGGTTAGGTGAAGGGCTAGTGGTTGGCAGAGGCCCACAGGCATTGTTAGTGTTAGGGCTCATGTTAGGCCTAGGATTAGTGGTAGTGGTAGGGGTTGGCCGAGGGCTAGGGGTAGGTTTCACGAGAGGGCTCCGTTTAGTCCTAGGACTTGAAACAGGTGTAGGGCTGGATTCGGGTGTGGCTAAGGGTGAGTCCAGGGTGATTCCGTAGGACACGGGTTAGTCCTCTGTCTAACGGTAGGGCAAGGTGTACTGGTTGGCGACGGGCAAGTGCTAGGCCTCGGACTAGAGTGAGCACTGGGCGTTGGTCTAGGGCCCGAGCTAGGGCTAGTGAGAGCGGTCGGCGTAGCACTGAAGTAGGCATAGGGCAAGAGGTGGGTGTCGGTTTAAACCTAGGAGTAGGCCTAGGGCCAGGAGTTGGAGCTGTGGCTAGGGGTAATGATGGGTGTGGGCCTATGGTTAGTTGTAGCTGTAGGGCCAGGGGTAATGGTAGGACTAGAGGTAGTGCTAGGCATAGGCCTAGGGCGAGGGGGAGTGCTCGGGATAGGGTTAGGTGAATGGCTAGTGGTTGGCAGATGCCCATGGGCAGTGTTAGTGTTAGGGCTCATGTTAGGCCTAGGATTAGTTGTAGTGGTAGGGGTTGGCCGAGGGCTAGGGGTAGGTGTCAAGGGAGGGCTCCGTTTAGTCCTAGGACTCGGAACAGGTGAAGGGCTTGATTCGGGTGTGGCTAAGGGTGGATCCAGGGTGATTCGATAGGACACAAGTTAGTGCTCTGGCTAACGGTAGGGCAAGGTGTACTGGTCGGTGACGGGCAAGTGCTAGGCCTCGGACTAGAGTGAGCACTGGGCGTTGGTCTCGGGCCCGAGGTAGGGCTACTGGGAGCGGTAGGCGTAGCGCTGGGGTAGGCATAGGGCAAGAGGTGGGTGTCGGGGTAAACCCAGGAGTAGGCCTAGGGCTAGGAGTTGGAGCAGTGGCTAGGGGTAGGGATGGGGGTGGGCCTATGGTTAGTTGTAGCTGTAGGGCCAGGGGTAGGGGTAGGACTAGAGGTAGTGCTAGGCGTAGGCCTAGAGCGAGGGGGAGTGCTCAGGGTAGGGTTAGGTGAAGAACTAGTTGATGGCAGAGGCCCACGGGCAGTATTAGTGTTAGGGCTCATGTTAGGCCTAGGATTAGTGGAAGTGGTAGGGGTTGGCCGAGGCCTAGGGGTAGGTGTCACGGAAGGGCTCCGTTTAGTCCTAGGACTCGGAACAGGTGTAGGGCAGGATTCGGGTGTGGCTAAGGGTGTGTCCAGGGTGATTCCGTAGGACACGGGTTAGTGCTCTGGCTAACGGTAGGGCAAGGTGTACTGGTCGGCGACGGGCAAGTGCTAGGCCTCGGACTAGAGTGAGCACTGGGCTTTGGTCTAGGGCCCGAGCTAGGGCTACTGGGAGCGGTAGGCGTAGCGCTGGAGTAGGCATAGGGCAAGAGGTGGGTCTCGGTGTAAACCTAGGAGTAGGCCTAGGGCCAGGAGTTGGAGCTGTGGCTAGGCGCAGAGATGGGGGTGGTCTTATGAGTAGGGGTAGCTGTAGGGCCAGGGGTAGGGGTAGGACTAGAGGTAGTGCTAGGCGTAGGCCTAGGGCGAGGGGGAGTGCTCGGGGTAGGGTTAGGTGAAGGGCTAGTGTTTGGCAGAGGCTCACGGACAGTGTTAGTGTTATGGCTCATGTTAGGCCTAGGATTAGTGGTAGTGGTAGGGGTTGGCCGAGGGCTAGGTGTAGGTGTCACGGGAGAACTCCGTTTAGTCCTAGGACTCGGAACAGGTGTAGGGCTGGATTCGGGTGTGGCTAAGGGTGGGTCCAGGGTGATTCCGTAGGACACGGGTTAGTGCTCTGGCTAAAGGTAGGGCAAGGTGTACTGGTCGGGGACGGGCAAATGCTAGGCCTCAGACTAGAGTGAGCACTGGGCTTGGTCTAGGGCCGAGCTAGGGCTAGTGGGAGCGGTAGGTGTAGCGCAGGGGTAGGCATTGGGCAAGAGGTGGGTGTCGGGGTAAACCTAGGAGTAGGCCTAGGGCCAGGAGTTGGAGCTGTGGCTAGGGTTAGGGATGGGGGTGGGCCTATGGTTAGTTGTAGCTGTAGGGCCAGGGGTAGGGGTAGGACTACAAGTAGTGCTAGGCGTAGGCCTAGGGCGAGAAGGAGTGCTCGGGGTAGGGTTAGGTGAAGAACTAGTTGATGGCAGAGGCCCACGGGCAGTGTTAGTGTTAGGGCTCATGTTAGGCCTAGGATTAGTGGTAGTGGTAGGGGTTGGCCGAGGCCTAGGGGTAGGTGTCAAGGGAGGGCTCCGTTTAGTCCTAGGACTAGGAACAGGTGTAGGGCTGGATTCGGGTGTGGCTAAGGGTGGGTCCAGGGTGATTCCGTAGGACACGGGTTAGTGCTCTGGCTAACGGTAGGGCAAGGTGTACTGGTCGGCGACGGGCAAGTGCTAGGCCTCGGACTAGAGTGAGCACTGGTCGTTGGTCTAGGGCCTGAGCTAAGGCTACTGGGAGTGGTAGGTGTAGCGCTGGGGTAGGCATATGTATGGCAAGAGGTGGGTGTCGGGGTAAACCTAGGAGTAGGCCTAGGGCCAGGAGTTGGAGCTGGGGCTAGGGCTAGGGATGGGGTTGGGCCTATGGGTAGAAGTAGCTGTAGGGCCAGGGGTAGGGGTAGGATTGCAGGTAGTGCTAGGCGTAGGCCTAGGGCGATGTGGAGTGCTCTGGGTAGGGTTAGGTGAAGGGCTAGTGGTTGGCAGAGGCCTACGGGCAGTGTTAGTGTTAGGGTTTATGTTAGGCCTAGGATTAGTGGTAGTGGTAGGGGTTGGCCGAGGGCTAGGGGTAGGTTTCACGGGAGGGCTCCGTTTAGTCCTAGGACTTGAAACAGGTGTAGGGCTGGATTCGGGTGTGGCTAAAGGTGGGTCCAAGGTGATTCCGTAGGACACGGGTTAGTCCTCTGGCTAACGGTAGGGCAAGGTGTACTGGTCGACGACGGGCAAGTGCTAGGCCTCGGACTAGAGTGAGCACTGGGCGTTGGTCTAGTGCTCGAGCTAGGGCTAGTGAGAGCGGTAGGCGTAGCGCTGGGGTAGGCATAGGGCAAGAGGTGGGTGTCGGTGTAAACCTAGGAGTAGGCCTAGGGCCAGGAGTTGGAGCTGTGGCTAGGGGTAGGGATGGGTGTGGTCTTATGTGTAGGGATAGCTGTAGGACCAGGGGTAGGGGTAGGACTAGAGGTAGTGCTAGGCGTAGGCCTAGGGCGAGGGGTAGTGCTCGGGGTAGGATTAGGTGAAGGGCTAGTGGTTGGCAGAGGCTCACGGGCAGTGTTAGTGTTATGGCTCATGTTAGGCCTAGGACTAATGGTAGTGGTAGGGGTTGGCCGAGGGCTAGGTGTAGGTGTCACGGGAGGGCTCCATTTAGTCCTAGGACTCGGAACAGGTGTAGGGCTGGATTCAGGTGTGGCTAAGGGTGGGTCCAGGGTGATTCCGTAGGACACGGGTTAGTGCTCTGGCTAACGGTAAGGCAAGGTGTAATGGTCGGGGACGGGCAAATGCTAGGAATCGGACTAGAGTGAGCACTGGGCGTTGGTCTAGGGCCGAGCTAGGGCTACTGGGAGCGGTAGGTGTAGCGCTGGGGTAGGCATATGGCAAGAGGTGGGTGTCGGTGTAAACTTAGGAGTAGGCCTAGGGCCAGGAGTTGGAGCTGTGGCTAGGGGTAGGGATGGGGGTGGGCCTATGGTTAGTTGTAGCTGTAGGGCCAGGAGTAGGGGTAGGACTAGGGTGATTTCGTAGGACACGGGTTAGTGCTCTGGCTATCGGTAGGCAAGGTGTACTGGTCGGCGACGGGCAAGTGATAGGCTTCGGACTAGAGTGAGCACTGGGCGTTGGTCTAGAGCCCGAGGTAGGGCTAGTGGGAGCGGTAGGAGTAGCGCTGGGGTAGGCAAAGGGCAAGGGGTGGGTGTCGGGGTAAACCACGGAGTAGGCCTAGGACCAGGAGTGGGAGCTGTGGCTAGGGATAGGGATGGCGGTGGGCCTATGGGTAGGGGGAGCTGTAGGGCCAGGGGTAGGGGTAGGACCAGAGTTAGTGCTAGGCGTAGGCCTAGGGCGAGGGTTAGTGCTCGGGGTAACCTAACCGTAAACCTAACCCTAATCCTAACACTAACCCTAACCCTAACACCAACCCTAACCCTAACCCTAACCCTAACCCTAAACCTAACACCAACCCTAACCCTAACCCAAACCCTAACCCTAACACCAACCCTAACCCTAACCCTAAGCCTAACTCCTAACCCTAACCCTAACCCTAACCTAATCCTAACCCTAACCCTAACACTAACCCTAACCCTAATTCTAACCCTAACCCTAACCATAACCCTAACCCTAACCCAACCCTAACACCAACCCTAACCCTAACCCTAACACTAACCCTAACCTAACCCCTAACCCTAACACTAACCATAACCCTAACCCTAACCCTAACCTAACCCTAACCCTAACATCAATCCTAACCCTAAACCTAACCGTAACCCTAACCCTAACCCTAAACCTAACACAAACCCTAACCCTAACCCTAACACTAACCCAAATAAGGGCAAGGTGTACTGGTCAGCAACGGGCAAGTTCTAGGCCTCGGACTAAAGGGAGCCATGCGCGTTGGTGTAGAGCCTGAGCTAGGGATAGTGGGAATAGTAGGCGTAGCGTTGGGGTAGGCATAGGGCAAGGGGTGGGTGTCGAGGTAAACCTCAGAGTAGGCCTAGGGCCAGGAGTGGGAGCTGTGGCTAGGGGTAGGGATGGGGGTGGGCCTATGGGTAGGGGGAGCTGTAGGGCCAGGGGTAGGAGTAGGACCTGAGGTAGTGTTAGGCGTAAGCCTAGGGCGAGGCGTAGTGCTCGGGGTAACCTAACCCTAACCCTAACCCTAACCCTAACCCTAACCCTAACCCTAACATCAACCCTAACCGTAACCCTAACACTAACCCTAACCTAACCCCTAACTTTAACCCTAAACCTAAACCTAACCCTAAACCTAACACCAACCCTAACCCTAACCCTAACCCTAACCTTAACACCAACCCTAACCCTAACCCTAACCCTAACCCCCAACCCTAACCCTAACCCTAACCCTAACCCTAACCTAACCCTAACCCTAACACCAACCCTAACCCTAACCCTGACCCTAACCCTAATTCTAACCCTAACCCTAACTCTAACCCTAACCCTAACCCTAAATTTAATCCTAACCCTAACACCAACCCTAACCCTAACCCTAACCCTAACCCTAACCCTAACCCTAACCTAACCCTAACCCTAACACCAACCCTAACCCTAACCCTAACCCTAAACCTAATTGTAACCGTAACCCTAACTCTAACCCTAACCCTAACACTAACCCTAACTCTAAACCTAACACCAACCCTAACCCTAACCCTAACCCTAACCCTAACCCTAACCCAAATAAGGGCAAGGTGTACTGGTCTGTGACGGGCAAGTTCTAGGCCTCGGACTAGAGGGAGCCATGCGCGTTGGTCTAGAGCCCGAGCTAGGGCTAGTTGGAGTAGTAGGCGTAGCGCTGGGGTAGGCATAGGGCAAGGGGTGGGTGTCCAGGTAAACCTCGGAGTAGGCCTAGGGCCAGGAGTGGGAGCTGTGGCTAGGGGTAGGGATGGGGGTGGGCCTATGGGTAGGGGGAGCTGTAGGGCCAGGGGTAGGAGTAGGACCATAGGTAGTGTTAGGCGTAAGCCTAGGGCGAGGCGTAGTGCTCGGGGTAGGGTTAGGTGAAGGGATAGTGGTGGGCAGAGGCCCACGGGCAGTGTTAGGGTTAGGGCTCATGTTAAGCCTAGGACTATTGGTAGTGGTGGGGATGGCCGAGGGCTAGGGGTAGGTGTCACGGGAGGGCTCCGGGTAGTCCTAGGACTCGGAACGGATGTAGGGCTGGATTAGGGTGTGGCTAATAGTGGGTCCAGGGTGATTTCGTAGGACACGGGTTAGTGCTCTGGCTATCGGTAGGGCAAGGTGTACCGGTTGGCGACGGGCAAGTGCTAGGCTTCGGACTAGAGTGAGCACTGGGCGTTGGTCTAGGGCCCGAGGTAGGGCTAGTGGGAGCGGTAGGCGTAGCGCTGGGGTAGGCAAAGGGCAAGGGGTGGGTGTCGGGGTAAACCTCGGAGTAGGCCTAGGACCAGGAGTGGGAGCTGTGGCTAGGGGTAGGGATGGGGGTGGGCCTATGGGTAGGGGGAGCTGTAGAGCCAGGGGTAGGGGTAGGACAAGAGGTAGTGCTGGTCGTAGGCCTAAAGCGAGGGGTAGTGCTCGGGGTAGGTTTAAGTGAAGGGCTAGAGGTTCGCAGAGGCCGACGGGCAATGTTAGGGTTTGGGGTCATGTTAGGCCTAGGACTAGTGGTAGTGGTAGGGGTTGGCCGAGGGCTAGGGGTAGGTGTCACAGAAGGGCTCCGTGTAGACCTAGGACACGGAACGAGTGTAGGGCTGGATTAGGGTGTGGTAAGTGTGGGTCCAGGGTGATTTCATAAAACACGGGTTAGTGCTCTGGCTAACAGTAGGGCAAGGTGTACTGGTCGGCGTCATGCAAGTGGTAAGCCTCGGACTAGAGGGAGCACTGGGCGTTGGTCTAGAACCCGAGGTAGGGCTAGTGGGAGCGGTAGGCGTAGCGCTGAAGTAGGCAAAAAGCAAGGGGTGGGTGTCGGGGTAAACCTCGGAGTAGGCCTAGGACCAGGAGTGGGAGCTGTGGCTAGGGGTAGGGATGGGGGTGGGCCTATGGGTAGGGGGGGCTGTAGGGCCAGGTGTAGGGTTAGGACCAGAGGTAGTGCTAGGCCTAGTCCTAGGGCGAGGGCTAGTGCTCGGGGTAACCTGAATTTAACCCTAAACCTAACCCTAACCCTAACACTAACCCTAACTCTAATCCCTAACCCTAAACCTAACCCTAAACCTAACACCAACCCCAACCCTAACCCTAACCCTAACCCTAATTCTAACCCTAACCCTAACCATACACCTAACCCTAACCCTAACACCAACCCCAACCCTAACCTTAACCCTAACCCTAACCCTAACCCAAACCCTAACCCTAACACCAACCCTAACCCTAACCCTAACCCTAAACCCTAAACCTAACCCTAACCCTAACCCTAACCCTAATCCTAAACCTAACACCAACCCTAACCCTAACCCTAACCCTAACCCTAACCCTAACACCAACCCTAACCCTAACCCTAACCCTAACCCTATACCTAACACCAAACCTAAGCCTAACCCTAACCCGAACCCTAACACCAACCCTAACCCTAACCCTAACCCTAACCCTAACCCTAACCCTAACACCAACTCTAACCCTAACCCTAACCCTAACCCTAAAACCAACCCTAACCCTAATCCTAACCCTAACCCTAAACTAACCCTAACACTAACCCTAACCCTAACCCTAACCCTAACACCAACCCTAACCCTAACCCTAACACTAACCCTAACCCTATACCTAACACCAACCCTAACCCTAACCCTAACCCTAACACCAACCCTAACCCTAACCCTAACTTTAACCCTAACACTAACCCTAACCCTAACACCAACCCTAACCCTAACCCTAACCCTAACCCTAACCCTAAACCTAACACCAACCCTAACCCTAACCCTAACCCTAACCCTAACACCAACCCTAACCCTAACCCTAACCCTAAACCCTAATGCTAACCGTAACCCTAACCCTAACCCTAACCCTAACCCTAACCCTAACAAGGGCAAGGTGTACTGGTCAGCGACGGGCAAGTTCTAGGCCTCGGACTAGAGGGAGCCATGGGCGTTGGTCTAGGGCCCGAGCTAGGGCTAGTGAGAGCATTAGGCGTAGCGCTGGGGTAGGCATAGGGCAAGGGGTGGGTGTCGAGGTAAACCTCGGAGTACGCCTAGGGCCAGGAGTGGGAGCTGTGGCTAGTGGTAGGGTTGGGGGTGGGCCTATGGGTAGGGGTAGCTGTAGGGCCAGGGGTAGGTGTAGGATTGGAGGTAGTGCTAGGCGTAGGCCTAGGGCGAGGGGGAGTGCTCGGGGTAGGGTTAGGTGAAGTGCTAGTGGTTGGCAGAGGCCCTGGGCAGTGTTAGTATTAGGGCTCATGTTAGGCCTAGTATTAGGTGTAGTGGTAGGGGTTTGCCGAGGGCTAAAGGTAGGTGTCACGGGAAAACTCCGGTTAGTCCTAGGACTCGGAACAGGTGTAGGGCTGGATTCGGGTGTGGCTAAGGGTGGGTCCAGGGTGATTTTGTGGGACACAGGTTAGTGTTCTGGCTAACGGTAGGGCAAGGTGTACTGGTAGGCGAAGGGCAAGTGCTAGGCCTCGGACTAGAATGAGCACTGGGCGTTGGTCTAGGGCCTGAGCTAGGGCTAGTGGGAGCGGTAGGCATATTGCTGGGGTAGGCATAGGGCAAGAGGTGGGTGTCGGGGTAAACCTAGGAGTAGGCCTAGGGCCAGGAGTTGGAGCTGGGGCTAGGGCTAGGGATGGGGGTGGGCCTATGGGTAGAAGTAGCTGTAGGGCCAGGGGTAGGGGTAGGATTGCAGGTAGTGCTAGGCGTAGGCCTAGGGCAAGGTGGAGTGCTCTGGGTAGGGTTAGGTGAAGGGCTAGTGGTTGGCAGAGGCCTACGGGCAGTGTTAGTGTTAGGGTTTATGTTAGGCCTAGGATTAGTGGTAGTGGTAGGGGTTGGCCGAGGGCTAGGGGTAGGTTTCACGGGAGGGCTCCGTTTAGTCCTAGGACATGAAACAGGTGTAAGGCTGGATTCAGGTGTGGCTAAGGGTGGGTCCACGGTGATTCCGTAGGACACGGGTTAGTCCTCTGGCTAACGGTAGGGCAAAGTGTACTGGTCGACGACGGGCAAGTGCTAGGCCTCGGACTAGAGTGAGCACTGGGCGTTGGTCTAGTGCTCGAGCTAGGGCTAGTGAGAGCGGTAGGCGTAGCGCTGGGGTAGGCATAGGGCAAGAGGTGGGTGTCGGTGTAAACCTAGGAGTAGGCCTAGGGCCAGGAGTTGGAGCTGTGGCTAGGGGTAGGGATGGGGGTGGTCTTATGTGTAGGGATAGCTGTAGGACCAGGGGTAGGGGTAGGACTAGAGGTAGTGCTAGGCGTAGGCCTAGGGGGAGGGGTAGTGCTCGGGGTAGGATTAGGTGAAGGGCTAGTGGTTGGCAGAGGCTCACGGGCAGTGTTAGTGTTATGGCTCATGTTAGGCCTAGGACTAATGGTAGTGGTAGGGGTTGGCCGAGGGCTAGGTGTAGGTGTCACGGGAGGGCTCCGTTTAGTCCTAGGACTCGGAACAGAAGTAGGGCTGGATTCGGGTGTGGCTAAGCGTGGGTCCAGGGTGATTCCGTAGGACACGGGTTAGTGCTCTGGCTAACGGTAGGGCAAGGTGTAATGGTCGGGAACTGGCAAATGCTAGGACTCGGACTAGAGTGAGCACTGGGCGTTGGTCTAGGGCCGAGCTAGGGCTACTGGGAGCGGTAGGTGTAGCGCTGGGGTAGGCATATGGCAAGAGGTGTGTGTCGGTGTAAACTTAGGAGTAGGCCTAGGGCCAGGAGTTGGAGCTGTGGCTAGGGGTAGGGATGGGGGTGGGCCTATGGTTAGTTGTAGCTGTAGGGCCAGGGGTAGGGGTAGGACTAGGGTGATGTAGGACACGGGTTAGTGCTCTGGCTATTGGTAGGCAAGGTGTACTGGTCGGCGACGGGCAAGTGATAGGCTTCGGACTAGAGTGAGCACTGGGCGTTGGTCTAGGGCCCGAGGTAGGGCTAGTGGGAGCGGTAGGCATAGCGCTGGGGTAGACAAAGGGCAAGGGATGGGTGTCGGGGTAAACCACGGAGTAGGCCTAGGACCAGGAGTGGGAGCTGTGGCTAGGGATAGGGATGACGGTGGGCCTATGGGTAGGGGGAGCTGTAGGGCCAGGGGTAGGGGTAGGACCAGAGGTAGTGCTAGGCGTAGGCCTAGGGCGAGGGGTAGTGCTCGGGGTAACCTAACCGTAAACCTAACCCTAATCCTAACACTAACCCTAACCCTAACACCAACCCTAACCCTAACCCTAACCCTAACCCTAAACCTAACACCAACCCTAACCCTAACCCAAACCCTAACCCTAACACCAACCCTAACCCTAACCCTAAGCCTAACCCCTAACCCTAACCCTAACCCTAACCTAATCCTAACCCTAACCCTAACACTAACCCTAACCCTAATTCTAACCCTAACCTTAACCATAACCCTAACCCTAACCCTAACCCTAACACCAACCCTAACCCTAACCCTAACAGTAACCCTAACCTAACCCCTAACCCTAACACTAACCATAACCCTAACCCTAACCCTAACCTAACCCTAACCCTAACATCAATCCTAACCCTAAACCTAACCCTAACCCTAACCCTAAACCTAACACAAACCCTAACCCTAACCCTAACCCTAACCCAAATAAGGGCAAGGTGTACTGGTCAGCGACGGGCAAGTTCTAGGCCTCGGACTAAAGGGAGCCATGCGCGTTGGTGTAGAGCCTGAGCTAGGGCTAGTGGGAATAGTAAGCGTAGCGTTGGGGTAGGCATAGGGCAAGGGGTGGGTGTCGAGGTAAACCTCAGAGTAGGCCTAGGGCCAGGAGTGGGAGCTGTGGCTAGGGGTAGGGATGGGGGTGGGCCTATGGGTAGGGGGAGCTGTAGGGCCAGGGGTAGGAGTAGGACCTGAGGTAGTGTTAGGCGTAAGCCTAGGGCGAGGCGTAGTGCTCGGGGTAACCTAACCCTAACCCTAACCCTAACCCTAACCCTAACATCAACCCTAACCGTAACCCTAACACTAACCCTAACCTAACCCCTAAATTTAACCCTAAACCTAAACCTAACCCTAAACCTAACACCAACCCTAACCCTAACCCTAACCCTAACCTTAACACCAACCCTAACCCTAACCCTAACCCTAACCCCTAACCCTAACCCTAACCCTAACCCTAACCCTAACCTAACCCTAACACCAACCCTAACCCTAACCCTGACCCTAACGCTAATTCTAACCCTAACCCTAATTCTAACCCTAACCCTAACCCTAAATTTAATCCTAACCCTAACACCAACCCTAACCCTAACCCTAACCCTAACCCTAACCTAACCCTAACCCTAACACCAACCCTAACCCTAACCCTAACCCTAAACCTAATTGTAACCGTAACCCTATCTCTAACCCTAACCCTAACACTAACCCTAACTCTAAACCTAACACCAACCCTAACCCTAACCCTAACCCTAACCCTAACCCTAACCCAAATAAGGGCAAGGTGTACTGGTCTGTGACGGGCAAGTTCTAGGCCTCGGACTAGAATGAGCACTGGGCGTTGGTCCAGGGCCTGAGCTAGGGCTAGTGGGAGCGGTAGGCATATTGCTGGGGTAGGCATAGGGCAAGAGGTGGGTGTCGGGGTAAACCTAGGAGTAGGCCTAGGGCCAGGAGTTGGAGCTGGGGCTAGGGCTAGGGATGGGGGTGGGCCTATGGGTAGAAGTAGCTGTAGGGCCAGGGGTAGGGGTAGGATTGCAGGTAGTGCTAGGCGTAGGCCTAGGGCGAGGTGGAGTGCTCTGGGTAGGGTTAGGTGAAGGGCTAGTGGTTGGCAGAGGCCTACGGGCAGTGTTAGTGTTAGGGTTTATGTTAGGCCTAGGATTAGTGGTAGTGGTATGGGTTGGCCGAGGGCTAGGGGTAGGTTTCACGGGAGGGCTCCGTTTAGTCCTAGGACTTGAAACAGGTGTAGGGCTGGATTCGGGTGTGGCTAAGGGTGGGTCCAAGGTGATTCCGTAGGACACGGGTTAGTCCTCTGGCTAACGGTAGGGCAAAGTGTACTGGTCGACGACGGGCAAGTGCTAGGCCTCGGACTAGAGTGAGCACTGGGCGTTGGTCTAGTGCTCGAGCTAGGGCTAGTGAGAGCGGTAGGCGTAGCGCTGGGGTAGGCATAGGGCAAGAGGTGGGTGTCGGTGTAAACCTAGGAGTAGGCCTAGGGCCAGGAGTTGGAGCTGTGGCTAGGGGTAGGGATGGGGGTGGTCTTATGTGTAGGGATAGCTGTAGGACCAGGGGTAGGGGTAGGACTAGAGGTAGTGCTAGGCGTAGGCCTAGGGCGAGGGGTAGTGCTCGGGGTAGGATTAAGTGAAGGGCTAGTGGTTGGCAGAGGCTCACGGGCAGTGTTAGTGTTATGGCTCATGTTAGGCCTAGGACTAATGGTAGTGGTAGGGGTTGGCCGAGAGCTAGGTGTAGGTGTCACGGGAGGGCTCCGTTTAGTCCTAGGACTCGGAACAGAAGTAGGGCTGGATTCGGATGTGGCTAAGGGTGGGTCCAGGGTGATTCCGTAGGACACGGGTTAGTGCTCTGGCTAACGGTAGGGCAAGGTGTAATGGTCGGGAACTGGCAAATGCTAGGACTCGGACTAGAGTGAGCACTGGGCGTTGGTCTAGGGCCGAGCTAGGGCTACTGGGAGCGGTAGGTGTAGCGCTGGGGTAGGCATATGGCAAGAGGTGGGTGTCGGTGTAAACTTAGGAGTAGGCCTAGGGCCAGGAGTTGGAGCTGTGGCTAGGGGTAGGGATGGGGGTGGGCCTATGGTTAGTTGTAGCTGTAGGGCCAGGGGTAGGGGTAGGACTAGGGTGATTTCGTAGGACACGGGTTAGTGCTCTGGCTATCGGTAGGCAAGGTGTACTGGTCGGCGACGGGCAAGTGATAGGCTTCGGACTAGAGTGAGCACTGGGCGTTGGTCTAGGGCCCGAGGTAGGGCTAGTGGGAGCGGTAGGCATAGCGCTGGGGTAGGCAAAGGGCAAGGGGTGGGTGTCGGGGTAAACCACGGAGTAGGCCTAGGACCAGGAGTGGGAGCTGTGGTTAGGGATAGGGATGACGGTGGGCCTATGGGTAGGGGGAGCTGTAGGGCCAGGGGTAGGGGTAGGACCAGAGGTAGTGCTAGGCGTAGGCCTAGGGCGAGGGGTAGTGCTCGGGGTAACCTAACCGTAAACCTAACCCTAATCCTAACACTAACCCTAACCCTAACACCAACCCTAACCCTAACCCTAACCCTAACCCTAAACCTAACACCAACCCTAACCCTAACCCAAACCCTAACCCTAACACCAACCCTAACCCTAACCCTAAGCCTAACCCCTAACCCTAACCCTAACCCTAACCTAATCCTAACCCTAACCCTAACACTAACCCTAACCCTAATTCTAACCCTAACCCTAACCATAACCCTAACCCTAACCCTAACCCTAACACCAACCCTAACCCTAACCCTAACACTAACCCTAACCTAACCCCTAACCCTAACACTAACCATAACCCTAACCCTAACCCTAACCTAACCCTAACCCTAACATCAATCCTAACCCTAAACCTAACCCTAACCCTAACCCTAACCCTAAACCTAACACAAACCCTAACCCTAACCCTAACCCTAACCCAAATAAGGGCAAGGTGTACTGGTCAGCGACGGGCAAGTTCTAGGCCTCGGACTAAAGGGAGCCATGCGCGTTGGTGTAGAGCCTGAGCTAGGGCTAGTGGGAATAGTAAGCGTAGCGTTGGGGTAGGCATAGGGCAAGGGGTGGGTGTCGAGGTAAACCTCAGAGTAGGCCTAGGGCCAGGAGTGGGAGCTGTGGCTAGGGGTAGGGATGGGGGTGGGCCTATGGGTAGGGGGAGCTGTAGGGCCAGGGGTAGGAGTAGGACCTGAGGTAGTGTTAGGCGTAAGCCTAGGGCGAGGCGTAGTGCTCGGGGTAACCTAACCCTAACCCTAACCCTAACCCTAACCCTAACATCAACCCTAACCGTAACCCTAACACTAACCCTAACCTAACCCCTAACTTTAACCCTAAACCTAAACCTAACCCTAAACCTAACACCAACCCTAACCCTAACCCTACCCCTAACCTTAACACCAACCCTAACCCTAACCCTAACCCTAACCCCTAACCCTAACCCTAACCCTAACCCTAACCCTAACCTAACCCTAACCCTAACACCAACCCTAACCCTAACCCTGACCCTAACCCTAATTCTACCCCTAACCCTAATTCTAACCCTAACCCTAACCCTAAATTTAATCCTAACCCTAACACCAACCCTAACCCTAACCCTAACCCTAACCCTAACCCTAACCCTAACCTAACCCTAACCCTAACACCAACCCTAACCCTAACCCTAACCCTAAACCTAATTGTAACCGTAACCCTATCTCTAACCCTAACCCTAACACTAACCCTAACTCTAAACCTAACACCAACCCTAACCCTAACCCTAACCCTAACCCTAACCCTAACCCAAATAAGGGCAAGGTGTACTGGTCTGTGACGGGCAAGTTCTAGGCCTCGGACTAGAGGGAGCCATGCGCGTTGGTCTAGAGCCCGAGCTAGGGCTAGTGGGAGTAGTAGGCGTAGCGCTGGGGTAGGCATAGGGCAAGGGGTGGGTGTCCAGGTAAACCTCGGAGTAGGCCTAGGGCCAGGAGTGGGAGCTGTGGCTAGGGGTAGGGATGGGGGTGGGCCTATGGGTAGGGGGAGCTGTAGGGCCAGGGGTAGGAGTAGGACCAGAGGTAGTGTTAGGCGTAAGCCTAGGGCGAGGCGTAGTGCTCGGGGTAGGGTTAGGTGAAGGGCTAGTGGTGGGCAGAGGCCCACGGGCAGTGTTAGGGTTAGGGCTCATGTTAACCCTAGGACTAGTGGTAGTGGTGGGGATGGCCGAGGGCTAGGGGTAGGTGTCACGGGAGGGCTCCGGGTAGTCCTAGGACTCGGAACGGATGTAGGGCTGGATTAGGGTGTGGCTAATAGTGGGTCCAGGGTGATTTCGTAGGACACGGGTTAGTGCTCTGGCTATCGGTAGGGCAAGGTGTACCGGTTGGCGACGGGCAAGTGCTAGGCTTCGGACTAGAGTGAGCACTGGGCGTTGGTCTAGGGCCCGAGGTAGGGCTAGTGGGAGCGGTAGGCGTAGCGCTGGGGTAGGCAAAGGGCAAGGGGTGGGTGTCGGGGTAAACCTCGGAGTAGGCCTAGGACCAGGAGTGGGAGCTGTGGATAGGGGTAGGGATGGGGGTGGGCCTATGGGTAGGGGGATCTGTAGAGCCAGGGGTAGGGGTAGGACAAGAGGTAGTGCTGGTCGTAGGCCTAAAGCGAGGGGTAGTGCTCGGGGTAGGTTTAAGTGAAGGGCTAGAGGTTGGCAGAGGCCGACGGGCAATGTTAGGGTTTGGGGTCATGTTAGGCCTAGGACTAGTGGTAGTGGTAGGGGTTGGCCGAGGGCTAGGGGTAGGTGTCACAGAAGGGCTCCGTGTAGACCTAGGACACGGAACGAGTGTAGGGCTGGATTAGGGTGTGGTAAGTGTGGGTCCAGGTTGATTTCATAAAACACGGGTTAGTGCTCTGGCTAACAGTAGGGCAAGGTGTACTGGTCGGCGTCATGCAAGTGGTAAGCCTCGGACTAGAGGGAGCACTGGGCGTTGGTCTAGAACCCGAGGTAGGGCTAATGGGAGCGGTAGGCGTAGCGCTGAAGTAGGCAAAGGGCAAGGGGTGGGTGTCGGGGTAAACCTCGGAGTAGGCCTAGGACCAGGAGTGGGAGCTGTGGCTAGGGGTAGGGATGGGGGTGGGCCTATGGGTAGGGGGGGCTGTAGGGCCAGGGGTAGGGTTAGGACCAGAGGTAGTGCTAGGCGTAGTCCTAGGGCGAGGGCTAGTGCTCGGGGTAACCTGAATTTAACCCTAACCCTAACCCTAATCCTAACACTAACCCTAACTCTAATCCCTAACCCTAACCCTAACCCTAACCCTAACCCTAAACCTAACACCAACTCCAACCCTAACCCTAACCCTAACCCTAATTCTAACCCTAACCCTAACCATACACCTAACCCTAACCCTAACACCAACCCCAACCCTAACCCTAACCCTAACCCTAACCCTAACCCAAACCCTAACCCTAACACCAACCCTAACCCTAACCCTAACCCTAAACCCTAAACCTAACCCTAACCCTAACCCTAACCCTAATCCTAAACCTAACACCAACCCTAACCCTAACCCTAACCCTAACCCTAACCCTAACCCTAACACCAACCCTAACCCTAACCCTAACCCTAACCCTAACCCTATACCTAACACCAACCCTAAGCCTAACCCTAACCCGAACCCTAACACCAACCCTAACCCTAACCCTAACCCTAACCCTAACCCTAACCCTAACACCAACTCTAACCCTAACCCTAACCCTAACCCTAAAACCAACCCTAACCCTAATCCTAACCCTAACCCTAAACTAACCCTAACACTAACCCTAACCCTAACCCTAACCCTAACACCAACCCTAACCCTAACACTAACCCTAACCCTAACCCTATACCTAACACCAACCCTAACCCTAACCCTAACCCTAACACCAACACTAACCCTAACCCTAACCCTAACCCTAACCCTAACCCTAACACCAACCCTAACCCTAACCCTAACCTTAACCCTAACCCTAAACCTAACACCAACCCTAACCCTAACCCTAACCCTAACCCTAACACCAACCCTAAACCTAACCCTAACCCTAAACCCTAATGCTAACCCTAACCCTAACCCTAACCCTAACCCTAACCCTAACAAGGGCAAGGTGTACTGGTCAGCGACGGACAAGTTCTAGGCCTCGGACTAGAGGGAGCCATGGGCGTTGGTCTAGGGCCCGAGCTAGGGCTAGTGAGAGCATTAGGCGTAGCGCTGGGGTAGGCATAGGGCAAGGGGTGGGTGTCGAGGTAAACCTCGGAGTACGCCTAGGGCCAGGAGTGGAGCTGTGGCTAGTGGTAGGGTTGGGGGTGGGCCTATGGGTAGGTGGAGCTGTAGGGCCAGGGGTAGTTGTAGGACCAGAGGTAGTGCTAGGCGTAGGTCTAGGGCGAGGGGTAGTGCTCGGCGTAACCTAACCGTAAACCTAACCCTAATCCTAACACTAACCCTAACCCTAACACCAACCCTAACCCTAACCCTAACCTAACCCTAAACCTAACACCAACCCTAACCCACCCAAGCCCTAACCCTAACACCAACTCTAACCCTAACCCTAACCCTAAACCCTAAACCTAACCCTAACCCTAACCCTAACCCTAAACCTAACACCAACCCTAACCCTAACCCTAACCCTAACCCTAACCCTAACACCAACCCTAACCCTAACCCTAACCCTAACCCTAACCCTAAACCTAACACCAACCCTAACCCTAACCCTAACCCTAACCCTAACACCAACCCTAACACTAACCCTAACCCTAACCCTAACCCTAACCCTATACCTAACACCAACCCTAACCCTAACCCTAACCCTAACCCTAACCCTAACCCTAACACCAACCCTAACCCTAACCCTAACCCTAACCCTAACACCAACCCTAACCCTAATCCTAACCCTAACCCTAACCCTAACACCAACCCTAACCCTAACCCTAACCCTAACCCTAACCCTAACACCAACCCTAACCCTAACCCTAACCCTAACCCTATGCCTAACACCAACCCTAACCTAACCCTAACCCTAACCCTAACACCAACCCTGACCCTAATCCTAACCCTAACCCTAACCCTAACCCTAACACTAACCCTAACCCTAACCCTAACACCAACCCTAACCCTAATCCTAACCCTAACCCTAACCCTATACCTAACACCAACCCTAACCCTAACCCTAACCCTAAACCTAACACCAACCCTAACCCTAACCCTAACCCTAACCCTAACCCTAACCCTAACACCAATCCTAACCCTAACACCAACCCTAACCCTAACCCTAACCCTAACACTAAACGTAACACCAACCCTAACCCTAACCCTAACCCTAACCCTAACACCAACCCTAACCCTAACCCTAACCCTAAACCCTAATCCTAACCCTACCCCTAACCCTAACCCTAACCCTAACCCTAACCCTAACCCTATGCCTAACACCAACCCTAACCCTAAGCCTAACGCTAACCCTAACACCAACCCTAACCCTAATCCTAACCCTAACCCTAAACCTAACACTAACCCTAACCCTAACCCTAACACCAACCCTAACCCTAACCCTAACCCTAACCCTAACACCAACCCTAACCCTAACCCTAACCCTAACACCAACCCTAACCCTAATCCTAACCCTAACCCTAACCCTAACCCTAACACTAACCCTAATTCTAACCCTAACCCTAACAACAACCCTAACCCTAACCCTAACCCTAACACTATACCTAACACCAACTCTAACCCTAACCCTAACCCTAACCCTAACACCAACCCTAACCCTAACCCTAACCCTAAGAAGGGCAAGGTGTACTGGTCAGCGACGGGCAAGTTCTAGGCCTCGGACTAGAGGGAGCCATGGGCGTTGGTCTAGGGCCCGCGCTAGGGCTAGTGAGAGCGGTAGGCATAGCGCTGGGGTAGGCATAGGGCAAGGGGTGGGTGTCGAGGTAAACCTCGGAGTAGGCCTAGGGCCAGGAGTGGGAGCTGTGGCTAGGGGTAGGGGTGGGGTTGGGCCTATGGTTAGGGGGAGCTGTAGGGCCAGGGGTAGTGGTAGGAACAGTGGTAGTGCTAGGCGAAGGCCTAGGGCGAGGGGTAGTGCTCGGGGTAGGGTTATTTGAAGGGCTAGTGGTTGGCAGAGGCCCACGGGCAGTGTTAGGGTTAGGGCTCATGTTAAGCCTAGGACTAGTGGTAGTGGTAGGGATTGGCCGAGGGCTAGGGGTAGGTGTCACGAAATGGCTCCGGGTAGTTCTAGGACTCGGAACAGGTGTAGGGCTGGATTAGGGTTGGTAAGGGTGGGTCCAGGGTGATTTCGTAGGACACGGGTTACTGCTCTGGCTAATGGTAGGGCAAGGTGTACTGGTCGGCGACGGGCAAGTGCTAGGCCTAGGACTAGATGAGGACTGGGCGTTGGTCTAGGGCCCGAGCTAGGGCTAGGGGAGCGTTAGGCGTAGCGCTGATGTAGGCATAGGGCAAGGGGTGGGTGTCGGGGTAAACCTCGGAATTGGCCTAGTGCCAGGAGTTGGAGCTGTGGGTAGGGTTAGGGATTTGGGTGGGCCTATGGTTAGTGGGAGCTGTAGGGCCATGGGTAGGGGTAGGACCAGAGGTAGTGCTAGGCGTAGGCCTAGGGCGAGGGGTAGTGCTCTGGGTAGGGATGGTGAAGGGCTAGTGGTTGGCTGAGGCCCACGGGCAGTGTTAGTCTTAGGGCTCATGTTAAGCCTAGGACTAGTGGTAGTAGTAGGGGATGGCCGAAGGCTAGGGGTAGGTGTCACGGGAGGGCTCCGGGTAGTCCTAGGACTCGGAACGGATGTAGGGCTGGATTAGGGTGTGGTAAGGGTTGGTCCAGGGTGATTTTGTAGTTCACGGGTTAGTGCTCTGGCTAAAGGTAGGGCAAGGTGTACTGGTCGGCGTCGGGCAAGTGGTAGGCCTCGGACAAGAGGGAGCATTGGGCGTTTGTCTAGTGCCCGAGCTAGTGCTAGTGGGAGCGTTAGGCGTAGCACTGGGGTAAGCATAGGGCAAAGGGTGGGTGTCGGGGTAAACCTCGGAGTAGGCTTTGGGCTAGGAGTTGGAGTTGTGGATAAGGGTAGGGATGGGTGTGGGCCCATAGGTAGGAGGAGCTGTAGGGCCAGAGGTAGGGGTAGGACCAGAGGTAGTGCTAGGCGTAGGCCTAGGGCGAGGGGTAGTGCTCGGGGTTGGGTTAGTTAAAGGGCTAGTGGTTGGCAGAGGCCCACGGGCAGTGTTAGGGTTAGGGCTCATGTTAAGCCTAGGACTAGTGGTAGTGGTAGGGGTTGGCCGAGGGCTAGGGTTAGGTGTCACGGGAGGGCTCCGGGTAGTCCTAGGACTCGGAACAGGTGTAGGGCTGGATTAGGGTGTGGTAAGGGTAGTTCCAGGGTGATTTCGTAGGACACAGGATACTGCTCTGGTTAACGGTAGGGCAAGGTGTACTGGTCGGCCTCGGGTAAGTGGTAGGACTCTGAATAGAGGGAGCACTGGGCGTTGGTCTAGGGCCCGAGCTAGGGCTAGTGGGAGCTGTAGGCGTAGCGCTGGGGTAGGCATAGGGCAAGGGGTGGATGTCGGGGTAAACTTCTGAGTAGGCTTTGGGCCAGGAGTTGGAGTTGTGGATAAGGGTAGGGATGGGGGTGGGCCCATAGGTAGGAGGAGCTGTAGGGCCAGAGGTAGGGGTAGGAACAGAGGTAGTGCTAGGCGTAGGCCTAGGGCGAGGGGTAGTGATCGGGGTAACCTGACCCTAACCTTAACCCTAACCCTAACCCTAACCTAACCCTAACCCTAACACCAACCCTAACCCTGATTCTAACCCTAACCCTAACCCTAAACCTAACATTAACCCTAATTCTAACCCTAACCCTAACCCTAACCCTAACCCTAACCATAACCCTAACCCTAACAAGGGCAAGGTGTACTGGTCAGCGATGGGCAAGTTCTAGGCCTCGGACTAGAGGGAGCCATGGGCGTTGGTCTACTGCCCGAGCTGGGGCTAGTGGGAGCGGTAGGCGTAGCGCTGGGGTAGGCATAGAGCAAGGGGTGGGTGTCGAGGTAAACCTCGGAGAAGGCCTAGTGCCAGGAGTGGGAGCTGTGGCTAGGGGTAGGGATGGGGGTGGGCCTATTTGTAGGGGGAGCTGTAGGGCCAGGGGTAGGGGTAGGACCAGAGTTAGTGCTAGGCGTAAGCCTAGGGCGAGGGGTAGTGCTCGGGGTAACATAACCCTAACCCTAACCCTAACCATAACCCTAACCCTAACCCTAACCCTAACCCTAACACCAACCCTAACCCTAACCCTAACCCTAACCCTATCCCTATACCTAACACCAAACCTAACCCTAACCATAACCGTAACCCTAACACCAACCCTAACCCTAACCCTAACCCTAAACCCTAACACTAACCCTAACCCTAACCCTAACCCTAACCCTAACCCTAACGCTAACAAGGGCAAGGTGTACTCGTCAGCGACGGGCAAGTTCTAGGCCTCGGACTAGAGGGAGCCATGGGTGTTGGTCTACTGCCCGAGCTAGGGCTAGTGGGAGCCGTAGGCGTAGCGCTGGGGTAGGCATAGGTCAAGGGGTGGGTGTCGAGGTAAACCTCGGAGTAGGCCTAGGGCCAGGAGTGGGAGCTGTGGCTAGGGGTAGGCGTGGGGGTGGGCCTATGGGTAGGGGGAGCTGTAGGGCCAGGTGTAGGTGTAGGACCAGAGGTAGTGCTAGGCGTAGGCCTAGGGCGAGGGGTAGTGCTCGGGGTAGGGTTAGTTGAAAGGCTAGTGGTTGGCAGAGGCCCACGGGCAGTGTTAGGGTTAGGGCTCATGTTAAGCCTAGGAATAGTGGTAGTGGTAGGGGTTGGCCGAGGGCTAGGGGTAGGTGTCACGGGAGGGCTCCGGGTAGTCCTAAGACTCAGAACAGGTGTAGGGCTGGATTAGGATGTGGCTAATTGTGGGTCCAGGGTGATTTCGTAAGACACGGGTTAGTGCTCTGGCTATCGGTAGGGCAAGGTGTACCGGTTGGAGACGGGCAAGTGCTAGGCTTCGGACTAGAGTGAGCACTGGGCGTTGGTCTAGGGCCCGAGGTAGGGCTAGTGGGAGCGGTACGCGTAGCGCTGGGGTAGGCAAAGGGCAAGGGGTGGGTGTCGGGGTAAACCTCGGAGTAGGCCTAGGACCAGTAGTGGGAGCTGTGGCTAGGGGTAGGGATGGGGGTGGGCCTATGGGTAGGGGGAGCTGTAGGGACAGGGGTAGAGGTGGGACCAGAGGTAGTGCTAGGCGTAGGCCTAGGGCGAGGGGTAGTGCTCGGGGTAACCTAACACTAACCCTAACACTAACACTAAACCTAACCCTAACACTAACACTAACACCAACCCTAACCCTAACCCTAATGCTAACCCTAACCCTATACCTAACACCAACCCTAACCCTAACCCTAACCCTAACCCTAACACCAACCCTAACCCTAACCCTAACCCTAACCATAACCCTATACCTAACACCAACCCTAACCCTAACCCTAACCCTAACCCTAACACCAACCCTAACCCTAACCCTAACCCTATACCTAACACCAACCCTAACCCTAACCCTAACCCTAACCCTAACCCTAACACCAACCCTAACCCTAATCCTAACCCTAACCCTAACCCTATACCTAACACCAACCCTAACCCTAACCCTAACCCTAACCCTAAGAAGGGCAAGGTGTACTGGTCAGCGACGGGCAAGTTCTAGGCCTCGGACGAGAGGGAGCCATGGGCGTTGGTCTAGGGCCCGAGCTAGGGCTAGTGGAAACGGTAGGCGTAGCGCTGGGGTAGGCATAGGGCAAGGGGTGGGTGTCGAGGTAAACCTCGGTGTAGGCCTAGGGCCAGGAGTGGGAGCTGTGGCTAGGGGTAGGGGTGGGGGTGGACTTATGGGTAGGGGGAGCTGTACGGCCAGGGGTAGTTGTAGGACCAGAGGTACTGCTAGGCGTAGGCCTAGGGCGAGGGGTAGTGCTCGGGGTAAAGTTCGTTGAAGGGCTCGTGGTTGGCAGAGGCCCACAAGCAGTGTTAGGGTTAGGACTCATGTTAAGCCTAGGACTAGTGGTAGTAATAGGGGTTGGCCGAGGGCTAGTGGTAGGTGTCACGGGAGGGCTCCGGGTAGTCCTAGGACTCGGAACAGGTGTAGGGCTGGATTAGGGTGTGGAAAGGGTGAGTCCAGGGTGATTTCGTAGGACACGGGTTACTGCACAGGCTAACAATAGGGCAAGGTGTACTGGTCGGCCTCGGGTAAGTGGTAGACCTCTGACTAGATGAGCACTGGGCGTTGGTCTAGGGCCCGAGCTAGGGCTAGTGGGAGCGATAGGCGTAGCGCTGGGGTAGGCGTAGAGCAAGGGGTGGGAGTCAAGGTAAACCTCGGAGTAGGCTTTGGCCAAGGAGTTGGAGATGTGGATAGGGGTAGGGATGGGGGTGGGCCCATGGCTAGGGGGAGCTGTAGGGCCAGGGGTAGTGGTAGGACCAGAGGTAATGCTAGGCGTACGCCTAGGGCGAGGGGTAGTGCTCGGGGTAGGGTTAGTTGAAGGGCTAGTGGTTGGCAGAGGCCCACGGTCAGTGTTAAGGTTAGGGCTCATGTTAAGCCTAGGACTAGTGGTAGTGGTAGGGGTTGGCCGAGGGCTAGGGGTAGGTGTCACGGGTGGGCTCCGAGTCGTCCTAGGACTCGGAACGGGTGCAGGGCTGGATTAGGGTGTGGTAAGGTTGGGTCCAGGGTGATTTCGTAGGACACAGGTTAGTGTTTTGGCTATTGGTAGGCAAGGTGTACTGGTCGGCCACGGACAAGTGCTAGGCTTCGGACTAGAGTGAGCACTGGGCGTTGGTCTAGGGCCCGAGCTAGGGCTAGTGGGAGCGGTAGGCGTAACGCTGGGGTAGGCATAGGGCAAGGGGTGGGTGTCGAGGTAAACCTCGTAGTAGGCCTAGGGCCAGGAGTGGGAGCTGTGGCTAGGGGTAGGGGTGGGGTTAAGCCTATGGGTAGGTGAGCTGTAGGGCCAGGGGTAGGGGTAGGACCAGAGGTAGTGCTAGACGTAGGCCTAGGGCGAGGGGTAGTGCTCGGGGTAGGGTTAGTTGAAGGGCTAGTGGTTGGCAGAGGCCCACGTGCAGTGTTAGGGTTAGGGCTCATGTTAAGCCTAGGACTAGTGGTAGTGGTAGGGATTGGCCGAAGGCTAGGGGTAGGTGTCACGGTAGGGCTCCGGGTAGGTCTAGGACTCGGAACAGGTGTAGGGCTGGATTACGGTTGGTAAGGGTGGGTCCAGTGATTTTGTAGGACACGGGTTACTGCTCTGGCTAACGGTTGGGCAAGGTGTACTGGTCGGCGACGGGCAAGTGCTAGGCCTCGGACTACATGAGCACTGTGCGTTGGTCTAGGGCCCGAGCTAGGGCTAGAGGGAGCGTTAGGCGTAGCGCTGGGGTAGGCATAGGGCAAGGGGAGGATGTCGGGGTAAACCTCGGAGTCGGCCTAGTACCAGGAGTTGGAGCTGTGGGTAGGGGTAGGGATTTG
Organism: Rhinolophus hipposideros; assembly: GCF_964194185.1. Lineage (NCBI taxonomy): Eukaryota > Metazoa > Chordata > Mammalia > Chiroptera > Rhinolophidae > Rhinolophus > Rhinolophus hipposideros. The sequence goes on along the minus strand of NW_027668929.1, from coordinate 135,092 downwards.
GTTGGGCCTATGGTTAGTGGGAGCTGTAGGGCCTGGGGTAGCGGTAGGACCAGAAGTAGTGCTAGGCATAGGCCTAGGGCGAGGGGTAGTGCTCTGGGTAGGGATTGTGAAGGGCTAGTGGTTGGCTGAGGCCCACGGGCAGTGTTAGTCTTAGGGCTCATGTTAGGCCTAGGCCTAGTGGTAGTGGTAGGGGTTGGCCGAGGACTAGGGATAGGTGTCACGGGAGGGCTCCGGGGATTCCTAGGACTCGGAACGGGTGTAGGGCTGGATTAGGGTGTGGTAAAGGTTGGTCCTGGGTGATTTTGTAGGACACGGGTTAGTGCTCTGGCTAAAGGTAGGGCAAGGTGTACTTGTCGGCGTCGGGCAAGTGGTAGGCCTCGGACTAGAGGGAGCACTGGGCGTTGGTCTTCGGCCCGAGCTAGGGCTAGTGGGAGCGTTAGGCGTAGCACTGGGGTAGGCATAGGGCAAAGGGTGGGTGTCGGGGTAAACCTCGGAGTAGGCTTTGGGCCAGGAGTTAAAGTTGTGGCTAGGGGTAGGGATGGGGGTGGGCCTATGGGTAGGGGGAGCTGTAGGGCCAGGGGTAGGGGTAGGACCAGAGGTAGTGCTAGGCGTAGGCCTAGGTCGAGGGGTAGTGCTCGGGGTAGGGTTAGGTGAAGGGCTAGTGGTTGGCAGAGGCCCACGGGCAGTGTTAGGGTTAGGGCTCATGTTAGGCCTAGGACTAGTGGTAGTAGTAGGGGATGGCCGAGGGCTAGGTGTAGGTGTCACGGGAGGGCTCTGGGTAGTCCTAGGACTCCGAACGGATATGGGGCATGATTAGGGTGTGGCTAATGGTGCGTCCAGGGTGATTTCGTAGGACACGGGTTAGTGCTCTGGCTATCGGCAGGCAAGGTGTACTGGTCGGCGACGGGCAAGTGCTAGGCTTCAAACTAGAGTGAGCACTGGGCGTTGGTCTAGGGCCCGAGGTAGGGCTAGTGGGAGCGGTAGGCGTAGCGCTGTGGTAGGCAAAGGGAAAGGGGTGTGTGTCGGGGTAAACCTCGGAGTAGGCCTAGGACCAGGAGTGGGAGCTGTGGCTAGGGGTAGGGATGGGGGTGGGCCTATGGGTAGGGGGAGCTGTAGGACCAGGGGTAGGGGTAGGACCAGAGGTTGCCAGGCGTAGGCCTAGGGCGAGGGGTAGTGCTCGGGGTAACCTAACCCTAACACTAACCCTAACCCTAACCCTAACCCTAACCCTAACATCAACCCTAACCCTAACACTAACCCTAACCCTAACCCTAAACCTAAAACCAACCCTAACCCTAATCCTAACCCTAACCTTAACCCTAACCCTAACCCTAACACCAACCCTAACCCTAACCCTAAACCTAACCCTAAACCGAAACCTAACACCAACCCTAACCTAACCCTAACCCTAACCCTAACACTAACCCTAACCCTAACCCTAACCCTAACCCTAACCCTAACACCAACCCTAACTCTAACCCTAACCCTAACCCTAACACCAACCCTAACCCTAATCCTAACCCTAACCCTAACCCTAACACCAACCCTAAACCTTACCTCAACCCTAATCCTAACACCAACCCTAACCCTAACCCTAACCCTATACCTAACACCAACCCTAACCCTAACTCTAACACTAACACCAACCCTAACCCTAATACTAACCGTAACCCTAACCCTAACCCTAACACCAACCCTAAACCTAACCCTAACCCTCACCCTAACCCTATACCTAACACCAACCCTAACCCTAACCCTAACCCTAACCCTAACCCTAACCCTAACACCAACCCTAACCCTAACGCTAACCCTAACCCTAACCCTAACACCAACCCTAACCCTTATCCTAACCCTAACCCTAACCCTAACCCTAACCCTAACACCAACCCTAACCCTAACCCTAACCCTAAACCTAACACCAACCCTAACCCTAACCCTAACCCTAACCCTAACACCAACCCTAACCCTAACCCTAACCCTAAACCCTAATCCTAACCCTAACCCTAACCTTAACCCTAACCCTAACCCTAACCCTAACAAGGGCAAGGTGTACTGGTCAGCGACGGGCAAGTTCTAGGCCTCGGACTAGAGGGAACCATGGGCGTTGGTCTAGGGCCCGAGCTAGGGCTAGTGAGAGCGGTAGGCGTAGCGCTGGGGTAGGCATAGGGCAAGGGGTGGGTGTCGAGGTAAACCTCGGAATAGGCCTAGGGCCAGGAGAGGGAGCTGTGGCTAGGGGTAGGGATGGGGGTGGGCCTATAAGTAGGGGGAGCTGTAGAAACAGGGGTAGGGGTAGGACGAGAGGTAGTGCTAGGCGTAAGCCTAGGGCGAGGGGCCGTGCTCGGGGTAGAGTTAGGTGAAGGGCTAGTGGTTGGCAGAGGCCCACAGGCAGTGTTAGGGTTAGGGCTCATGTTAGGCCTAGGACTAGTGGTAGTGGTAGGGGATGGCCGAGGGTTAGGGGTAACTGTCACAAGTGGGCTCCGGGTAGTCCTAGGACTCCGAACGGATGTAGGGCTGGATTAGGGTGTGGCCAATGGTGCGTCCAGGGTGATTTCGTAGGACACGGGTTAGTGCTCTGGCTATCGGTAGGGCAAGGTGTACCGGTTGGAGACGGGCAAGTGCTAGGCTTCGGACTAGAGTGAGCACTGGGCGTTGGTCTAGGGCCCGAGGTAGGGCTAGTGGGAGCGTTACGCGTAGCGCTGGGGTAGGCAAAGGGCAAGGGGTGGGTGTCGGGGTAAACCTCGGAGTAAGCCTAGGACCAGGAGTGGGAGCTGTGGCTAGGGGTAGGGATGGGGGTGGTCCTATGGGTAGGGGGAGCTGTAGGGACAGGGGTAGGGGTGGGACGAGAGGTAGTGGTAGGCGTAGGACTAGGGCGAGGGGTAGTGCTCCGGGTAACCTAACACTAACCCTAAACCTATTACTAACCCTAACCCTAACCCTAACCCTAACACCAACCCTAACCCTAACCCTAATGCTAACCCTAACCCTATACCTAACACCAACCCTAACCCTAACCCTAACCCTAACCCTAACACCAACGCTAACCCTAACCCTAACCCTAACCATAACCCTATACCTAACACCAACACTATCCCTAACCCTAACCCTAACCCTAACCCTAACACCACCCCTAACCCTAACCCTAACCCTATACCTAACACCAACCCTAAACCTAACCCTAACCCTAACCCTAACACCAACCATAACCCTAACCCTAACCCTAACCCTATACCTAACACCAACCCTAACCCTAACCCTAAACCCTAACCCTAACCCTAACCCGAACCCTAACCCTAACCCTAACAAGAGCAAGGTGTACTGGTCAGCGACGGGCAAGTTCTAGGCCTCGGACTAGAGGGAGCCATGGGCGTTGGTCTAGGGCCCCAGCTAGGGCTAGTGGAAACGGTAGGCGTAGCGCTGGGGTAGGCATAGGGCGAGGGGTAGTGCTCGGGGTAGGGTTAGTTGAAGGGCTAGTGGTTGGCAGAGGTCCACGGGCAGTGTTAGGGTTAGGGCTCATGTTAAGCCTAGGACTAGTGGTAGTGGTAGGGATTGGCCGAAGGCTAGGGGTAGGTGTCACGGAAGGGCTCCGGGTAGGTCTAGGACTCGGAACAGGTGTAGGGCTGGATTACGGTTGGTAAGGGTGGGTCCAGGGTGATTTCGTAGGAAACGGGTTAGTGCTCTGGATAACGGTTGGGCAAGGTGTACTGGTCGGCGACGGGCAAGTGCTAGGCCTCGGACTAGATGAGCACTGGGCGTTGGGTTTAGGGCCCGAGCTAGGGCTAGAGGAAGAGTTAGGCGTAGCGCTGGGGTAGGCATAGGGCAAGGGGTGGGTGTCGGGGTAAACCTCGGATTCGGCCTAGTGCCAGGAGTTGGAGCTGTGGGTAGGGGTAGGGATTTGGGTGGGCCTATGGTTAGTGGGAGCTGTAGGGCCAGGGGTAGCGGTAGGACCAGAGGTAGTGCTAGGCATAGGCCTAGGGCGAGGGGTAGTGCTCTGGGTAAGGATGGTGAAGGGCTAGTGGTTGGCTGAGGCCCACGGGCAGTGTTAGTCTTAGGGCTCATGTTAGGCCTAGGACTAGTGGTAGTGGTAGGGGATGGCCGAGGGCTAGGGGTAACTGTCACAAGAGGGCTCCGGGTAGTCCTAGGACTCCGAACGGATGTAGGGCTGGATTAGGGTGTGGCTAATGGTGCGTCCAGGGTGATTTCGTAGGACACGGGTTAGTGCTCTGGCTATCGGTAGGGCAAGGTGTACCGGTTGGAGACGGGCAATTGCTAGGCTTCGGACTAGAGTGAGCACTGGGCGTTGGTCTAGGGCCCGAGGTAGGGCTAGTGGGAGCGGTACGCGTAGCGCTGGGGTAGGCAAAGGGCAAGGGGTGGGTGTCGGGGTAAACCTCGGAGTAGGCCTAGGACCAGGAGTGGGAGCTGTGGCTAGGGGTAGGGATGGGGGTGGGCCTATGGGTAGGGGGAGCTGTAGGGACAGGGGTAGAGGTGGGACCAGAAGTAGTGCTAGGCGTAGGCCTAGGGCGAGGGGTAGTGCTCGGGGTAACCTAACACTAACCCTAACCCTAACACTAACCCTAACCCTAACACTAACCCTAACACCAACCCTAACCCTAACCCTAATGCTAACCCTAACCCTATACCTAACACCAACCCTAACCCTAACCCTAACCCTAACCCTAACACCAACCCTAACCCTAACCCTAACCCTAACCATAACCCTATACCTAACACCAACCCTAACCCTAACCCTAACCCTAACCCTAACACCAACCCTAACCCTAACCCTAACCCTATACCTAACACCAACCCTAACCCTAACCCTAACCCTAAACCTAACACCAACCCTAACCCTAATCCTAACCCTAACCCTAACCCTATACCTAACACCAACCCTAACCCTAACCCTAACCCTAACCCTAACAAGGGCAAGGTGTACTGGTCAGCGACGGGAAAGTTCTAGGCCTCGGACGAGAGGGAGCCATGGGCGTTGGTCTAGGGCCCGAGCTAGGGCTAGTGGAAACGGTAGGCGTAGCGCTGGGGTAGGCATAGGGCAAGGGGTGGGTGTCGAGGTAAACCTCGGTGTAGGCCTAGGGCCAGGAGTGGGAGCTGTGGCTAGGGGTAGGGGTGGGTTTGGACCTATGGGTAGGGGGAGCTGTATGGCCAGGGGTAGTGGTAGGACCAGAGGTAGTGCTAGGCGTAGGCCTAGGGCGAGCGGTAGTGCTCGGGGTAACCTAACCCTAACCCTAACACCAACCCTAACCCTAACCCTAACCCTAATACCAACCCTAACCCTAACCCTATACCTAACACCAACCCTAACCTTAACCCTAACCCTAACCCTAACACCAACCCTAACTCTAACCCTAACACTAACCCTAACCCTAACCCTAACCCTAACCCTAACCCTAACACCAACCCTAACTCTAACCCTAACGCTAACCCTAACACCAACCCTAACCCTAATCCTAACCCTAACCCTAACCCTAACATCAACCCTAACCCTAAACCTAACCCTAACCCTAACACCAACCCTAACCCTAACCCTAACCCTATACCTAACACCAACCCTAACCCGAACCCTAACCCTAACCCTAACCCTAACACTAACCCTTACCCTAACCCTAACCCTAACACCAACCCTAACCCTAACCCTAACCCTAACCCTATACCTCACACCAAACCTAACCCTAACCCTAACCCTAACCCTAACACCAACCCTAACCCTAACCCTAACCCTAACCCTAATCCTAACCCTAACACCAACCCTAACCCTAACCCTAACCCTAACCCTAAACCGAAACCTAACACCAACCCTAACCTAACCCTAACCCTAACCCTAACACTAACCCTAACCCTAACCCTAACCCTAACCCTAACCCTAACACCAACCCTAACTCTAACCCTAACCCTAACCCTAACACCAACCCTAACCCTAATCCTAACCCTAACCCTAACCCTAACACCAACCCTAAACCTTACCTTAACCCTAATCCTAACACCAACCCTAACCCTAACCCTAACCCTAACCCTATACCTAACACCAACCCTAACCCTAACTCTAACACTAACACCAACCCTAACCCTAATACTAACCGTAACCCTAACCCTAACCCTAACACTAACCCTAACCCTAACCCTAACCCTAACACCAACCCTGAACCTAACCCTAACCCTCACCCTAACCCTATACCTAACACCAACCCTAACCCTAACCCTAACCCTAACCCTAACCCTAACACCAACCCTAACCCTAACCCTAACCCTAACCCTAACACCAACCCTAACCCTTATCCTAACCCTAACCCTAACCCTAACCCTAACCCTAACACCAACCCTAACCCTAACCCTAAACCTAAACCTAACACCAACCCTAACCCTAACCCTAACCGTAACCCTAACACCAACCCTAACCCTAACCCTAACCCTAAACCCTAATCCTAACCCTAACCCTAACCTTAACCCTAACCCTAACCCTAACCCTAACACCAACCCTAACCCTAACCCTAACCCTAAACCCTAATCCTAACCCTAACCCTAACCTTAACCCTAACCCTAACCCTAACCCTAACAAGGGCAAGGTGTAGTGGTCAGCGACGGGCAAGTTCTAGGCCTCGGACTAGAGGGAACCATGGGCGTTGGTCTAGGGCCCGAGCTAGGGCTAGTGAGAGCGGTAGGCGTAGCCCTGGGGTAGGCATAGGGCAAGGGGTGGGTGTCGAGGTAAACCTCGGAATAGGCCTAGGGCCAGGAGAGGGAGCTGTGGCTAGGGGTAGGGATGGGGGTGGGCCTATAAGTAGGTGGAGCTGTAGAACCTGGGGTAGGGGTAGGACCAGAGGTAGTGCTAGGCGTAAGCCTAGGGCGAGGGGCCGTGCTCGGGGTAGAGTTAGGTGAAGGGCTAGTGGTTGGCAGAGGCCCACAGGCAGTGTTAGGGTTAGGGCTCATGTTAGGCCTAGGACTAGTGGTAGTGGTAGGGGATGGCCGAGGGTTAGGGGTAACTGTCACAAGAGGGCTCCGGGTAGTCCTAGGACTCCGAACGGATGTAGGGCTGGATTAGGGAGTGGCTAATGGTGCGTCCAGGGTGATTTCGTAGGACACGGGTTAGTGCTCTGGCTATCGATAGGGCAAGGTGTACCGGTTGGAGACGGGCAAGTGCTAGGCTTCGGACTAGAGTGAGCACTGGGCGTTGGTCTAGGGCCCGAGGTAGAGCTAGTGGGAGCGTTACGCGTAGCGCTGGGGTAGGCAAAGGGCAAGGGGTGGGTGTCGGGGTAAACCTCGGAGTAGGCCTAGGACCAGGAGTGGGAGCTGTGGCTAGGGGTAGGGATGGGGGTGGGCCTATGGGTAGGGGGAGCTGTAGGGACAGGGGTAGGGGTGGGACCAGAGGTAGTGCTAGGCGTAGGCCTAGGGCGAGGGGTAGTGCTCGGGGTAACCTAACACTAACCCTAACCCTATTACTAATTCTAACCCTAACCCTAACCCTAACACCAACCCTAACCCTAACCCTAATGCTAATCCTAACCCTATACCTAACACCAACCCTAACCCTAACCCTAACACCAACCCTAACCCTAACCCTAACCCTAACCATAACCCTATACCTAACACCAACACTAACCCTAACCCTAACCCTAACCCTAACCCTAACACCACCCCTAACCCTAACCCTAACCCTATACCTAACACCAACCCTAAACCTAACCCTAACCCTAACCCTAACACCAACCCTAACCCTAACCCTAACCCTAACCCTATACCTAACACCAACCCTAACCCTAACCCTAAACCCTAACCCTAACCCTAACCCGAACCCTAACCCTAACCATAACAAGGGCAAGGTATACTGGTCAGCGACGGGCAAGTTCTAGGCCTCGGACTAGAGGGAGCCATGGGCGTTGGTCTAGGGCCCCAGCTAGGGCTAGTGGAAACGGTAGGCGTAGCGCTGGGGTAGGCATAGGGCGAGGGGTAGTGCTCGGGGTAGGGTTAGTTGAAGGGCTAGTGGTTGGCAGAGGCCCACGGGCAGTGTTAGGGTTAGGGCTCATGTTAAGCCTAGGACTAGTGGTAGTGGTAGGGGTTGGCCGAGGGCTAGTGGTAGGTGTCACGGGAGGGATCCGGGTAGTCCTAGGACTCGGAACAGGTGTAGGGCTGGATTAGGGTGTGGAAAGGGTGAGTCCAGGGTGATTTCGTAGGACACGGGTTACTGCACAGGCTAACGGTAGGGCAAGGTGTACTGGTCGGCCTCGGGCAAGTGCTAGGCTTCGGACTAGAGTGAGCACTGGGCGTTGGTCTAGGGCCCGAGCTAGGGCTATTGGGAGCGGTAGGCGTAACGCTGGGGTAGGCATAGGGCAAGGGGTGGGTGTCGAGGTAAACCTCGGAGTAGGCCTAGGGCCAGGAGTGGGAGCTGTGGCTAGGGGTAGGGGTGGCGTGGGCCTATGGTTAGTGGGAGCTGTAGGGCCAGGGGTAGGGGTAGGACCAGAGGTAGTGCTAGACGTAGGCCTAGGGCGAGGGGTAGTGCTCGGGGTAGGGTTAGTTGAAGGGCTAGTGGTTGGCAGAGGCCCACGTGCAGTGTTAGGGTTATGGCTCATGTTAAGCCTAGGACTAGTGGTAGTGGTAGGGATTGGCCGAAGGCTAGGGGTAGGTGTCACGGTAGGGCTCCGGGTAGGTCTAGGACTCGGAACAGGTGTAGGGCTGGATTACGGTTGGTAAGGGTGGGTCCAGGGTGATTTCGTAGGAAACGGGTTACTGCTCTGGCTAACGGTTGGGCAAGGTGTACTGGTCGGCGACGGGCAAGTGCTAGGCCTCGGACTAGATGAGCACTGGGCGTTGGGTTTAGGGCCCGAGCTAGGGCTAGAGGGAGAGTTAGGCGTAGCGCTGGTGTAGGCATAGGGCAAGGGGTGGGTGTCGGGGTAAACCTCGGAGTCGGCCTAGTGCCAGGAGTTGGAGCTGTGGGTAGGGGTAGGGATTTGGGTGGGCCTATGGTTAGTGGGAGCTGTAGGGCCAGGGGTAGCGGTAGGACCAGAGGTAGTGCTAGGCATAGGCCTAGGGCGAGGGGTAGTGCTCTGGGTAAGGATGGTGAAGGGCTAGTGGTTGGCTGAGGCCCACGGGCAGTGTTAGTCTTAGGGCTCATGTTAGGCCTAGGACTAGTGGTAGTGGTAGGGGATGGCCGAGGGCTAGGGATAGGTGTCACGGGAGGGCTCCGAGTAGTCCTAGGACTCGGAACGGGTGTAGGGCTGGATTAGGGTGTGGTAAGTGTTGGTCCAGGGTGATTTTGGAGGACACGGGTTAGTGCTCTGGCTATCGGTAGGGCAAGGTGTACTGGTTGGCGACGGGCAAGTGCTAGGCTTCGGACTAGAGTGAGCACTGGGCGTTTGTCTAGGGCCCGAGGTAGGCTAGTGGGAGCGATAGGCGTAGCGCTTGGGTAGGCAAAGGGCAAGGGGTGGGTGTCGGGGTAAACCTCGGAGTAGGCCTAGGACCAGGAGTGGGAGCTGTGGCTAGGGGTAGGGATGGGGGTGGGCCTATGGGTAGGGGGAGCTGTAGGGACCGGGGTAGGTGTAGGACCAGAGGTAGTGCTAGGCGTAGGCCTAGGGCGAGTGGTAGTGCTCGGGGTAACCTAACCCTAACCCTAACACCAACCCTAACCCTAACCCTAACCCTAATACCAACCCTAACCCTAACCCTATACCTAACACCAACCCTAACCTTAACCCTAACCCTAACCCTAACACCAACCCTAACTCTAACCCTAACCCTAACCCTAACCCTAACCCAGCACCAACCCTAACTCTAACCCTAACGCTAACCCTAACACCAACCCTAACCCTAATCCTAACCCTAACCCTAACCCTAACACCAACCCTAACCCTAAACCTAACCCTAACCCTAACACCAACCCTAACCCTAACCCTAACCCTAACCCTATACCTAACACCAACCCTAACCCTAACCCTAACCCTAACCCTATACCTCACACCAAACCTAACCCTAACCCTAACCCTAACCCTAACACCAACCCTAAACCTAATGCTAACCCTAACCCTAACCCTAACCCTAACACCAACCCTAACCCTAACCCTAACCCTGACCCTAACCCTAAACCTAACACCAACCCTAACCCTAACCCTAAACCTAACCCTAACCCTAACACCAACCCTTACCCTAACCCTAACCCTAAACCCTAATCCTAACCCTTACAATAACCCTAATCCTAACCCTAATCCTAACAAGGGCAAGGTGTACTGGTCGGCCTCGGGCATGTGGTAGGCCTCTGACTAGAGGGAGCACTGGGCGTTGGTCTAGCTCCCGAGCTAGGGCTAGTAGGAGCGGTAGGCGTAGCGCTTGGGTAGGCAAAGGGCAAGGGGTGGGTGTCGGGGTAAACCTCGGAGTAATCTTTGGGCCAGGAGTTGGAGTTGTGGCTAAGGGTAGGGATGGGGGTGGGCCTATGGGTAGGGGGAGCTGTAGAGCCAGGGGTAGGGGTAGGACCAGAGGTAGTGCTAGGCGTAGGCCTAGGGCGAGGGGTAGTGCTCGGGGTAGGGTTAGGTGAAGGGCTAGTGGTTGGCAGAGTCTCACGGGTAGTGTTAGGGTTAGGGCTCATGTTAGGCCTAGGACGAGTTGTAGTGGTTGGGGTTAGCCGAGGGCTAGGGGTAGGTGTCACGGGAGGGCTCCGGGTAGTCCTAGGATTCGGAACAGGTGTAGGGCTGGATTAGGGTGTGGTAAGGGTGGGTCGAGGTGATTTCGTAGGACACGGGTTACTGCTCTGGCTAACGGTAGGGCAAGGTGTACTGGTCGGCCTCGGGCAAGTGGTAGGCCTCAGAATAGATGAGCACTGGGCGTTGGGTTAGGGCCCGAGCTAGGGCTAGTGGGAGCGATAGGCGTAGCGCTGGGGTAGGCATAGGGCAAGGGGTGGGTGTCGGGGTAAACCTCGAAGTAGGCTTTGGCCCAGGAGTTGGAGTTGTGGCTAGGGGTAGGGATGGTGGTGGGCCCATAAGTAGGGGGAGCTCTAGGGCCAGGGGTAGCGGTAGGACCAGAGGTAGTGCTAGGCGTAGGCCTAGGGCGTGGGGTAGTGCTCGGGGTAGGGTTAGGTGAAGGGCTAGTGGTTGCCAGAGGCCCACGGGCAGTGTTAGGGTTAGGGTTCATGTTAGGCCTAGGACTAGTGGTAGTGGTAGGGGATGGCCGAGGGCTAGGGGTAGGTGTCACGAGAGGGCTCCGGGTAGTCCTAGGACTGCGAACGGATGTGGGGCATGATTAGGGTGTGGCTAATGGTGGGTCCAGGGTGATTTCGTAGGACAAGGGTTAGTGTTCTGGCTATCGGTAGGGCAAGGTGTACTGGTCGATGACGGGAAAGTGCTAGGCTTTGGACTAGAGTGAGCACTGGGCGTTGGTCTAGGGCCCAAGGTAGGGCTAGTGGGAGCGGTAAGCGTAGCGCTGGGGTAGGCAAAGGGCAAGGGGTGGGTGTCGGGGTAAACCTCGGAGTAGGGCTAGGACCAGGAGTGGGGGCTGTGGCTAGGGGTAGGGATGGGGGTGGGCCTATTTGTAGGGGGAGCTGTAGGGCCAGGGGTAGGGGTAGGACCAGAGTTAGTGCTAGGCGTAGGCCTAGGGCGAGGGGTAGTGCTCGGGGTAACATAACCCTACCCTAACCCTAACCATAACCCTAACCCTAACCCTAACCCTAACACCAACCCTAACCCTAACCCTAACCCTAACCCTATCCCTATACCTAACACCAAACCTAACCCTAACCATAACCGTAACCCTAACACCAACCCTAACCCTAACCCTAACCCTAACCCTAACCCTAACCCTAACCCTAATGCTAACAAGGGCAAGGTGTACTGGTCAGCGACGGGCAAGTTCTAGGCCTCGGACTAGAGGGAGCCATGGGCGTTGGTCTACTGCCCGAGCTAGGGCTAGTGGGAGCGGTAGGCATAGCGCTGGGGTTGGCATAGGGCAAGGGGTGGGTGTCGAGGTAAACCTCAAAGTAGGCCTAGGGCCAGGATTGGGAGATGTGGCTAGTGGTAGGCGTGGAGGTGGGCCTATGGGTAGGGGGAGCTGTAGGGCCAGGTGTAGGGGTAGGACCAGAGGTAGTGCTAGGCGTAGGCCTAGGGCGAGGGGTAGTGCTCGGGGTAGGGTTAGTTGAAGGGCTAGTGGTTGGCAGAGGCCCACGGGCAGTGTTAGGGTTAGGGCTCATGTTAAGCCTAGGAATAGTGGTAGTGGTAGGGGTTGGCCGAGGGCTAGGGGTAGGTGTCACGGGAGCGCTCCGGGTAGTCCTAGGACTCGGAACAGGTGTAGGGCTGGATTAGGGTGTGGTAAGGGTGGGTTCAGGGTGATTTCGTAGGACACGGGTTAGTGCTCTGCTAACAGTAGGGCAAGGTGTACTGGTCGGGGACGGGCAAGTGCTAGGCCTCGGACTAGATGAGTACTGGGCGTTGGTCTAGGGCCCGAGCTAGGGCTAGTGGGAGCGATAGGCGTAGCGCTGGGGTAAGCATAGGGCAAGGGGTGGGTGTCGGGGTAAACCTCGGTGTAGGCCTAGTGCCAGGAGTTGGAGCTGTGGCTAGGGGTAGGGATGGCGGTGGGCCTATGGGTAGGGTGAGATGTAGGGCCAGGGGTA